>NW_012267264.1:10040905-10090905 GCF_000151885.1 Dipodomys ordii
GTAAGGGATGGAAAGGGGAAACAAAGGAGGAGGCTACAATGCTTGATAAGAAATGTACTCATTATCTTGCCCATGTAATTGTAACTCCTCTGTACAGTATTTTCACAATAAAAAAAATTAAATTCGTAGTAGGGGGAAAGAACCAAAATTTGTCTTGTATTCTTTTATAATAAATCTAGATCTTTTTCTGGTTTATAATATAAAAGGGATCATAGGTAGCAAAAATATTGATGTTCAATCAGTACTGAAACCAGTATGTTAAGTCTAGTTTCCTTTGCCCTGGGCTTACTATATTGAACTAATAAACTTACATGCCTATCTTTAAGTCCGCTATCATGAGGGGGTAGTTTTTAGTAGACAATTCCATTAAAGTGCCCATCATTAGATTGGTAGAGGAGTAGTTTAGTATGCCCAGAATCCTGGGTTCAATTCCTGGTAATGCTGAAAAACACTCACCATTACAAGTACTTTATAGATTTCAAACATGGAAGCTTTCCATTCTCCCATCAACTTGAATCATTTTCAAACCTACATTTACTAGAGTGATAGATGTTTGGGGTATTTCCTAATGGAAATCAGCTAACTTCAGAAGTTCTTTAGCTCCTTCATGTCTGCAATAACTTTCTAAACAGGGAACACAAATATACAAGGTTAATTCAGAAAAAAAATCTAATCTTAGAGCATGCTTTCACAGTGATCCCTGAAGATGAATCCAGGATTTTATACATATTTTGTAATCCAACCAAGTTCCAATATAGAAAGATCTAAAGTTATAGAAAAGTGAGACTTTATTATGGAAGGAGACTAGCTCAGGAATTTATTGTTCTGTAAAAGTTTATTTCCAATTATGTTTATCTATATGATTATATAAGTTTGACTAGTTACTAAGAAGAATAGATGTTGCTAATTTGAAGCAAAAGTAAATGTAATAAAAATATTAATGAGGGAATTTTAATTATGCAGTATATATATATATATATATATATATATATATATATATTTCAAAATCCACAGATAATGGTTGAAGTAATTGGCAGAACTCCAACCAAAATATGCATGGGAGGACTTTTACATGAAAGTGCTCTTACTTTAATGGCCTGACCTCAGCAATGGAAATGAAAATGCTTTCTCTGCTATGGTTATGTAATAGAGGTTAGACAGAGAGGAAGTCATCACATTTTTTTAAAGAGATAAAAAAAACCAGATAAACACTAATTTTGCTTTGTTAGTGTCTGGGGTTTTACTTCTGATGGAACAAAACTGGTAGCCTTCAGCATTCAAAAGAGAATTCCTAAATTGATGCTTCATTGCAAAACAGATAGTTTTTTTTAGAAGCTTTGTAACAGTAGGGTACATCCTGTCACATCTTCTTTGTTTCTTTGTGTCAGAAAGTAAGATTGTCATTTTTGATATTTTGCTGTTAGATCTAGAAGCAATAAATTTGCCCTAACTGTGGAAATGCATTCCTGATAGTTTTGCTGTTCTTAACCACTGTCCAGTCAGAAGATACCTTCCTTCTATCTAGAAACATTCCTTCCAACAATGAATACGTAAAGCAAAATGGAGAAAAAAAAATCAATAGAATAATGACCAAAGTTGAATTTCTATAGCAGAATCATATTTTTTATAACTTTAAAAGTATAATTATTCTTTTTGGATAAAATTACGCAGGCCTTAAATAACTCCAAGTAAATGAATTAGGGGCCATTAAGAGATTTCTTGAAAGTTTTCATTAGCTGGAGAATAAAATAGCTTTAAGCTTGAGAATGTTCTACACAGTTGGAGACTCTCATGTCTTTGTGATATTCTGGTGACAATTTCTATTCTAAGTGTCAAAAACAACTCTGCTATCTGGAACAAGTGAGTAGTATTCTCTCCTTTTAATATTCTAATCGTGAGGTGTGAAGTGAAATGGTTGCACCATGGAATGGTGGGAAAGAAGTAGAGTGTCAATGAGACAGGGAAGGTGACAGACTCCGAATGGGTCCCCAAGGTCTTTTCCAAGTGCACCGGATAAAGATTCCCCTGGGAAAACTTTCTCATTAGTTCTCAGACACAGTTCAGTAATTCAGTAGCACCAGGTTACCATTAGTCAGAAGACCAAAATATGTTATTTTCCATGCTTTAGTTCCTTTATTTGTACATGTCATTTTAAGATGGAAAATTATGAGCCCTACACTCATGCATAGCCAGTCATTAAGTTGTTTACATGAAACCTGGGAAATAGATTCTGTAGATATTTTCATCATTGTTGTTATATAAAGCAGCCTTAAAGAGAAAATAAATAATGCTGATGACATACTTCTATATAATTTTCAAATTCTTTATACCAGAAATATAAAATACATACGCACACATATTTTCACAAGAAGACTGGAAAACATTCAGACAATGTTTAAACATCACATTTTCTTTTTCAAAAATACATTTTTATTGTAAAAATACTGTATGAGGCGTCACAGTTACATGAGCAAGGTAATGTGTACATTTCTTATCAAGCATTGTTACCTCCTTCTTTGTTTTCCCCCTACCCTCACTTCCCTCCTACCTCCACAATTACACTCCTCCCCTCCCCGCCTAATTGTAAGGTTCGTTTTTCAACATAGTGTCTTGTACATCTCATTGTTACAATGGGTCAACATGTATCCCTACTTAAGAATTTGTTTTATCAATATGCTCTCATGCCCTTATTTATGCTACTTATAAACTATCACCATTGTTTAAAGCGAGTTTAAAGACAGAACATATTGATGATGCACCTTATATTTGAATATACTATAGTTACATTTTATACTACAAAAGAAGGTTAAAACGTTAAAGATTCTTGAAGTTAAGAAATTTTCTATGTAGCCACTAAGGAGCTAAGGGAAGATGTTACATTCATAGATTATCATTGTAATTGGCTTAGTTTGGCTTAGTTTCTATGTACTTTTTCTATTCTATGAAAGATAACTGTGCTCTCACTCACAACTTGCCAGTGTGATGGATGAGGGGTGGACTGCTTCATTCCTTAGTAGATCAGGCCAAAAGGAATATCTACCCCCATCTGTCAATAATATCCTCCTTATTACATTAGGTAAGCAATAGTGAATTTATGGACATGAAAATTTGATGCTATACTGATTGTTGTGGTTTTTGTCTTATAGCACAATTCATACTATTTTGCTTTGCAGATTCTGCAACTAGGATCATTCTTATGTTTCAAACTAAACAAAACTAAAATTAAGGGATTATATTGAATTAAAATCTATCCCTCCAAGTATCATGACAGAATGGAAGAGGAAGTTACTTCTTGGTCATGAAAACTACTTGTTTCTCACAAAAATACAAAGTATAAATGAGCTTCTAAGTAAGTTAGTATTAGCAAGAAGGATGGAACATGAAAGAATAAACTTTACCAAGTGAAGGAAAGTCACTTCCTCTTAGGGCTACCATTTTATCACAAAGCAGTGCTAAGGACTCCAGACAAATCAACAAATGCTGCTGTTTGTGTCTTGTTCATTGTGTATTAGGTAACTATGAATGGTAAATATCTATAAATGGCTCATATTACAGAAGTTGTCAGCAGTGGCAATATTTCTTTACCTCAGTCATCCCAGTGGTCAAGGGTGGGAGGTGGGGGCTGGGCAATTCAATCACTCTCTTGTCATGCTGTTTTTCTTCTCCAGAATATTCAATTTCCAAATCAAAACAAAGTACAAATGCATTGAAAGCACTACTGAGATATGATTGCCAAGAGCTTTAAGTTTGTAAAGAACTTTGTTGACTAAATATTAAATAAGGAAAGTCATGAAATTCAATTGTTCCAAGGCAACAATCTTTATATATTTCATAGATGTCTACTGAATGGAAATATCCACAACTCCTTTCTTGCTGTTTATTTCCCTAAAGTCAGAGACAATCAGCCTCTCAAGGCTCATGGATATGTAGTTTATTTCATGTTTACTTAGGAAATCTAGTCCCATAAAAACAAAGCTAATTAAGAACAACACATTTTTCTTAAAGAGAAAACTGGAATGGAATTATAAGGTTTGGGAATTGTTCTATATTATTAAGCCAAAGATAGCTTATAAATGCTTAGCAATAAGTTAGTATCATTTTTCACAATTCAATTGGGATCTTTATATTTAGCAAACAATATGGAATAGTTCTGAAATCTTATAATTTCCACTTTACATTTATTGCCTTTAATGTATCACTCTGATGGCAAACCTATTATTTCTGATGACAAATATTACTTAAATTTGTTACTTTAAAAAATTTATTTTATTTTATTTTTTAGCAGTACTGTGGATTGAAGTGAAAACCTTGCACTTACTCTACTATTGGGCTCTACTTCTAGCCCCTTTTTGTACTGGTTATTTTTGAGCCAGAATCTCTGTCTAGGCCAGCCTGAGCTCGGGAAACAGGCACCTGCCACTTTGCCTACTTATTGTACTTCCCCCCTCCCCCCCCCATAGCTGAGAGAGCAGGTGATACCATCACACATAGATGGAATTCCAAGAAGTTTATCATCTGGCTGGGCTTAGAAATCCTCTAATCCTTCCTCAACACCCTCCATAAGCAGCTAAGATTATGGGCTTGAGTCACCATGTCTGACTTAAACTTGCAAATTTTTTTGTTCTTAATATATTTTTTATTGTAAAGATACTGTACAGAGGGAATACAGTTACATGCAAGGTAATGAGTCCATTTTATATCGAGCATTATTACCCTCTCCTTTATTTTTCCTCTACCATCCCTTTCCTCCTCCCCCCACTCCCCCTCCTTCCCAGCAAAGTTGTAAAATTCATTTTCAACATAGTGTCTTGTACATCTCATTGTTACAATGGGTCATCCTGTATCCTTATTTCAGCATTTTGGTATTTCTCTTCCCCTCCCCAAATTAGAAAAATGTATGTACAAGATGCAGGACACCAGAATCAAATACAGTAATAATAGGGGTTATACCATGGGGGAAGAAAATACAAAGAAACAAAAAAATCACATAGTACATTAAAAAGAACAAGAAAGATGAAATCTCTTGTGTCCTTATCTTGGGGTTCATTTCACTTAGCATCAGGTTATATGGTTATATGTACATAGCTTTTGACCTCTTCTGCTTGTCCTAGACATATACTAGTTATTGCAAATAAGGGAAACCATGGAACCTATGTTTCTTTGAGTCTGGTTTACTTCACTTAATATAATTTTTCCAAGTCTCTCCATTTTCTAACAAATGGGGTGGTGATGTCGTTCTTTCTGATGGAGGCATAGAATTCCACCATTGTGTGGGTATATATATATATATATATATATATATATATATATATATATATATCACATTTTCTTCCTTCCTTTCTTTCTTGCTTGCTTGCTTGCTTGCTTCCTTGCGTGCTTTCTTGCTTTTTTTTGGTCGTGAGGTTTGTCCCCATGTTGTGGGTGCTGTCCCTGTGCTCTTCAGCTCAAGCCAAGCTCCCTACTGCTTGAGCCACAACACCACTTCCAGTTTTCTAGGTTTATTGGAGATAAGAGCCTTGCGGACTTTCCTGCCTGAGCTGGCTTTGAACCATGATCCTCAGATTCCAGCCTCCTGAGTAGCTAGGATTACAGGCGTGAGCGACAGACGCCCAGCTTGCATCAAATTTTCTTTATCCATTCATCTACTGAGGGGCATCTGGGTTAGTTCCATATCTTAGCTATGGTAAATAATGCTGCAATAAACAGAGTTGTGCTGTAGCTTTAATATGGCCTTGTTTGTTATCATTTGGGTAAATGACTAAAAGTGGGATTGCTGGATCATAGGGGAGCTCTATGTGGAGTCTTTTGAGGAACTTCTGTAAGTTTACACTCCCACCAACAATGTAATAGGGTTCCCTTTTGGCCACATCCCTTCCAGCATATGTTGTTATTAGATTTCTTGATTATAGCTAACTGGAGTGTGGTGGAATATTAATGTTTTGATTTGCATTTCTTTTATGGCTAGAGAAGTCGAACATTTCTTGATGTGTCTAATTGGATATTCTTATTTCTTCTTCAGAGAAGTCTCTCTTTAATAAACTTGCAAATTTTTAAAACCATTTATGACTTGGGTTGATTGTGCCATGTTTTTTTTGACATGGCATTTTGTAGGATGTTTTCATAACTCAGTGGTATCTTCTAAAAGCAAGGGAGATAGAAAATCCCTCGAATCACACCTTATGTGTGCAAATTTTTAGCAACAAGTAATCAAAATGTATCTACTATTATTGTTTTTAAAACTGGAGCTTTCATTGAAATTGCTTGTTATAGAAGATTACTCAGATATATCTACATATATTATCATATAGGCAAGAATTGAAATTAAAAAGTAAAATTAGCAAAACAAATTTGATTCAATTTTTGGTCAAGTAATTAGATGTTCTTATTGAAGGGATATCTTTTAAATGGGAAATCTGTAATTTTCCCAGAATCTTCTGTAAGTGATCTGAGGACAATGTATTAATCTTTCTGTACATTTTGCCTCATTTTTCAATTTCTACATGAAACAGTTGTTAAGAATGTTTTGCCAATTTTTGTCTATATCCTTCATTAGCATTGAAAAGCTGATTTAAGTCCTATATGCTCCTGTTGTACTCACAATCAGTCAAACCACACACACACACACACACACACACACACACACACACATTAGGGCCCACCCAACATATGTGTTCTTGTGTGCAAATCACAGCACTCTTTCTGAAACATTGAAGGCATGACTTTCCAGTACTTTTAAATTTCAAATCAGCTTCATCCACATTTAATCTAGACATGTTGGTTTAACACCAAGCCATACCAGACCTTTTAAAGTTCAGTGGCTGAGATATAAAATTCTTCTCTGGGTTGTACCAATAAATTGAGAAGTGTACCATAATTCTCCATGATCCCAGGAGCCACTGAGAAAAGAAGTAAAAGCTTTGACTGAAGGTCTCACACAATAACAAGAAAAATCCCAGTGCATACTTTTCAAAGTAAATGGTAAGCAGATTAAAACAAAACAAAACAAACAAACAAAAACCCCTCAAGCCCACCTCATTTTCCCTATTGTTCACTTCACATGCCTCCAGATTGAATAAGGTCAAATTCTTTTTCCTGAGAAACACTTTCATAATGGAGATACTTACTTTATCTATTTTAATTTTTAAAATTTTATTTATTTATTTATTTATATTGTGAAAATACTGTACAGAGGGGTTACAATTACATGGGCAAGATAATGAGTACATTTCTTAGCAAGCATTGTAGTCTCCTCCTTTGTTTCCCCTTCCCATACCTTCCCACCTCCCCCCACCTCTCCCACCCCAATCTCCCCCCACACCAAAGTTGTAAAGTTCGTTTTTTCAACATAATGACTTGTACATCTCATTGTTGCAATGGGTCCACCTGTATCCCTATTTAAACGATTTGTTTTTTCCCTTCCCCTCCACAAATTATACCAACATCAAATACAGTGACAGGATCCAACACTTCTTTATGATGAAGATTATTTCTTTGTTACTTACTTTATTTTATATTTTTATTTTTTTAACTAAACAGTCAAAAGAGAGGCACTTGACACCTCCAGCAAGTATCTCAGTTCTTTTCATATTGTCAATAGCTCCACTGATAGCACTGTTCTTTTGACAGCTCAAAGCAGATGTGTGGGTTAAGTATGGGAGCAATTCAAATGTCCATAGTAAACTGCAGGGGGGCAGAGAGAGCTCAGAGAGCAGCAGCTTTAAAGTAATTGACTAATACAGTAAGGATATTAAAGTCATTTAGTGCCAAAAGGGAACACACTGATCCCTGACCCTCAGCCACTTTGGAGTAATCTAGTATTCAATCCAGCGTGTAATGACTGCCAGGCCTGTCAATCCTCCAGGCTCTCCAGTCAAATGCCTGTGGCTACTATTGGCTTATGGTAAAAGGACAGAAATGCAAGGAAATGCCTCTCCATCAGCCTATGATGTGATAATGTTATTGCTCCAATGTATTCTATATTGTCCCTGCATAGTTTAATCTGGTGAGACCCATGTCAAAAATTGCCCCTGCTCCCCAGAGGTCTTTACTCAACCTATTAGTAATACAAGTGGATTTGAAAGGAAAGGGGGTACCTTACTTGATGAATTGTTTCCAGCTAATACTTAAAAATATATATATAAGAGGTCAACTGTGGCTTAAAGGCTATCTGTGGAAGGTATAAATTAGAAGTATGCTAGTAATCTGATTTGTAAACCTTTGCTCTCCTTTTATTCCAATGGGCAAAATACTACACAATTAAAAATATTAACAGAGAAATGTATTTATATGGTAGCTGCTTCACATTCTGTGCCTGTGTCAAAGGAGTTTGACCAGGGGAAGATACCGGGAAACACCATTTTTTTAAAAAAAAGCAAAACAAAGAGATAAGCTTATATGTGCCACTTGGAGCTCATAATAGTTGGCCAACTTCAGGAAAGTTTACATGTTCAACGAGGTGTTTTGCATTGGGAAAATATAATTATTGCTACAGACTGAGGGGAAGAAATGGAGAGCACAGGAAATTGCCATTTTTTGATTTTGATTTTCCTAATTAAGGCAGTTAAAAATGGACTCATTTAGACTCTCTAAAGTTGAGAAGTCAAGATGAGATGATTATTCAAACCTCATTTTAATATCTTACAATGAGTCTTTGTATTTCTTAATCATTCCCTCATTTACTTTTCCAGATGTACTGCTGCATAGAATCTTTGCAAAGAGAACGCTGGGGTGATGAGAACACATTATTATTTTTAGAGAACATTAAGGTTACATAAGAGGTGACACTTTACCTGTGCGTGCTTTGTAGGAATTTGCCCAGTTCTCCACAAGCAAGGCTCTATAGAAAGCCAGAAATAAAACTGAACTCCTATTTGCTTGTGAGTCTGAAATAACTTTGGTGTCAAAAACAATAACTTTTACCCTCCTCCACCTGGTCCCTTTGCCATTTAGCACTCTAAAAATAGCTTGCCAAGGTATAGTTGCAACCTCAAAAACATTGTATGCATGTTACCTTTATTGTCTACTTGAGATAGTCTGTATTTTGTGGACTTTTTATTTTGGGTTTGTTTTTGAATAGAGGATATTACACAGAGGAAAATCTTGCTTTTCAGTTTAGTAAATTCCCAGACCTCAGGGACAGAATAAGTGCAGGAAGAGGTCTCCCAGTCCCTCTCCTGCAATTGTTCATTAGTACCCATGACAGGCTGCTTCACCATAGACTATTGTTTTCAAGGAAAGTTCAAGATGGGACAGCAAGATGGCACATGATATGCTATTAACACAAACCTATTATTACCAATTACCTATTACATCTCGCCTAGAACATGGATGCTATTCATTATGATCTACCTTGCTAATATAAAAAGAATTGGTAGATGGCTTTAGAGTTCTTTTACTACTTGTGCGAAATTATCTGTTTAAAGTTTTCAAACCTTTCCTAAGAGGTGAAGCAAGGGAAAATTATCAAATATAGGTCAAATCATCATGTGGTTTTTAAAGACCTCAGGTTTAATATGTCTACTGTATATCCTGGCATTTCAAAGCCAGGCCATGGCAGGTGAGGCTATATTTTACACAAAATCCCCAATTTAGCATCATATGTATCTGCAAAAAAGCAACTTGACACTGAAATGGGAATTTGATTCTATAAGCAACACAAGAAAATCAGTTTTTATGGCTGGGTTTTGTATTTCAAGCTTCTTCGATGATTTGCTAGCTCATTTCTTCCAATCATCTCCTTATAAAAATCAGTGAGTGATTTCCACTCTTTGTATAATAACCTCCTGTTCTTACTGACAGTTGTTAAATATATATTTAGTCTTCTCCAGAACAAATGTGCAAAGCATCATTCTGTTTGGGTTAATTGAGTAGGATCTCCTTTAGCTTCAGAAGAATTAAGGGCACATGTCTTATTTCTCATGGTCAATATGTGGTAGAAATAAATTCATTCCCTCAGCAAATATGAAATTTCAGTTTTACACATGGCATTATGCCAAGCTCTGTAAGGGGTATCAAGAAGAATAAGATGTGATCCTTAATTTCAAAAAGCTTACAGACTCATATAGGAGGTAAGACACTAAACAAATAACTATGGCACACAGTTGAAATGGGAGAAAGTAACTGAAGTTTGTAAGTGCTTACAGGTAGCCAGTAGGTCTATGTAATTAATAGACACAGATATATTTGAGATAATCATTTTCATTTGTCAAGATGTCCACACTGAGCCTCAGGAAAGTCAGTACTGAATTAGAAGCACATCCTTTTGGCTCAGAAACTTGTTATCCCAGCAAGACTTTGTCTTTTCCGTAGAAGGAATTCCCCGAAGCTAGGAAAACTCTTCCAAATTACAATTCCAGTTTTCATTTTGAGGAGAAGAAAAAAAAATAAGACTCCAAGGTTCACCCATGCAAATGGTGTAGACAAAGCAATCTTTCTATGGGTCATCTCTTATTAGGTTGGCACTGTAGGACTAGCAGATTGGGAACTATGCTCTGTCTTTTATTCTATTCTGAATATAGTAGGAATTTAAAGTGTACCTGTTTTCCCTTCCCTTAGGCCTGACCATGATTTCAAAGAACAACTCCTAGAGAATAAAGATAATCCACTAACGAATAAAGTTGCGAGAATACATCAAACTTATTAGCCAATGGGGTTCTAATTCTATTTAAATATTTATCAATTTTATTTCTGTGTTTTAATTATGAGTGTGAAAAGTGAATATATTTTTGTAATGAAAAAGTTGATGAAAAAAATGATTCAAATGGATAGAAGATTGGCCTTGCATTTCTATTTACAATTCTTTTTCTCAAGGTAATGGTTTGGAAGCTGTTATCTTTAGTTAAAGTAATTCTGATAATCTACAGAGATTTTTATTTTTCTATTCTCTTTACTATTCCAAAATTATGAATTATGTCATTTTTATTATTCTTATAAAGGTGATGTACCAATGGGTTACTGGTTTGTAAGTTAGTTAATGAGTGTATTTCTTTTTTTTTAATGTTTTTTATTGTAAAAATAGTGTGCATGAGTATTACCCTGCTACATGAGTAGGGTAAGGAGTACATTTCCTATCAAGCATTTTTACCTCCTCCTTTGTTTTTCCTACCATCTCTTCCCTCCTCACATTCCCAACTCCTCCCTCCCCACCACCAAGCTGTAAAGTTAATTTTCTACATAGTGTCTTGTACATCTCATTGTTACCATGGGTCAATCTGTATCCTTATTTCAGCATTTTGTTATTTCCCTTCCCCTCCCCCAAATGTATATACAAGATACAGGGCACTGACATCAAATACAGTGAAAACAGGGGTTATA
Organism: Dipodomys ordii; assembly: GCF_000151885.1. Classification (NCBI taxonomy): domain Eukaryota; kingdom Metazoa; phylum Chordata; class Mammalia; order Rodentia; family Heteromyidae; genus Dipodomys; species Dipodomys ordii. Next base: position 10,052,219 of record NW_012267264.1, read on the forward strand.
TACCATGGAGGAAGAACATACAAGAGAAACAAAAAAAATCACATAGTACATTATAAGTACATTAAGAAGAACAGCAACCAAAATCACTTGTGTCCCTATCTTGGGGTTCTATTCATGTAACATCATCTATAAGTGTATTTCTTTTGGGACAATATCTCCCCTTCCGTTACTCTCTTACAATTTTTTTATCTCCTGATATTTTGTCTTTATTGTATCTGTTAATTGTGTCTCCCTTTTCCCCCTATTCTTATCTTTGTCTTAAAATTTTCGTATTGTAAGGTATAATGCATATTTAGATAAATTGTACAAAATGTAAATATGTTGCTTAAATACGTTGCTAAAGACATTCAAAATTCAGTGGTGAACCTACTTTGAACTAACTCGTGGCTTACCAAAATGAATACCAGGAATCTGAAACATGTTTTCGTCTAGATACAGGGATCCAAATGTGGAGAGCAAATGAATGGAGAGAAGAATGGAGAGAGAAGTCATTATATTCAATGTACACATGTGAACATGGAACCAGGTAACTTGGGGAATAGATGAGGTTGGGGGAGACTGGGAAGAACCATGGTAGATAAGACATTGTTGAAGGCACATTGTATTTATAAACTGATACGTTGAATTGAAACCCCTTTGTACAACTACTTAAAGATTATAAAATAATAAAAAGACAAACAACATTGTCAGCAATTCCAAAACATCTTTTGAGTCATTGAAAGTTATGAGCCTCCCCTTACCATTTTCTTTCTTTCCTCCTAAACATAATCATCAGGTACTTGTTTGAATCTTTTTCAATAGCACTTCCTTCTTTCCTTCTTCCTTCCTTCCCTTCCTTTTCTTTTGTCCTTCTTTCCCTCTTCTTTTCCCTTCCCCTCCCTCCTCACTTGCCCTTTTCTCACTTCTTCCTTCCTTCCTCCCTTCCTTCCTTCCATCCTTCCTTCCCACCCTCCCTCTCTCTCTTTCCTTCCTTCCTTCCTTCCTTCCTTTCTTTCTTTCTTTCTTTCTTTCTTTCTTTCTTTCTTTCTTTCTTTCTTTCTTTCTTTCTTTCTCTTTCTTTCTTTCTTTCTTTCTTTCTTTCTTTCTTTCTTTCTTTCTTTCTTTCTTTCTTTCTTTCTTTCTTCCATTCTCCTTTTCTCTTCCCTCCCTCCCTGCCTGCCTGCCTGCCTGCCTGCCTCCCTGCCTCCCTGCCTCCCTCCTTCCCTCCTTCCTTCCTTCCCTCCCTCCCTGCCTTCCTCCTTCCCTCCTTCCTTCCTTCCCTTCCTCCCTCCTTCCTTCCTTCCTTCCTTCCTTCCTTCCTTCCTTCCTTCCTCCTTCCTTCCTTCCTTCCTTCCTTCGTCTCTCTAGGTAGTTCAGGTTGGCCTCTAACTCAGAATCCTTTTGCCTTAGCAGGAGTTGTACCATTACAAGTACATACCCTTGAGCCTGGCTCCAACTCTCTATTGCAAATTTTGTTTTATAAAATCATTTTTGCATCTGAATTCTTTCATTCAATATTATATTTGGCAGATACCTTATTATTGTTTGGTGTGTTAGTAGTCATTGCAAATAATTTAATCAGTGAATATCACATGATCAATTTGTTATATTGCAAATAAACATTTGGGCTATTTCCACTTAAGAAATTTATAAACAATGTGGCACTGAACATGGTCTGCATGGTATTCTTTTATTGACTGTACAAGTAGGGGTTAAATTGCTGGTTCATATATTCTGGAGAAAGAGAACAAATATGGATATTAAGGCATAATCGTCAAAGCAGATGAAAATAGCATTAAAATATGAAACTTGTTGAACATCCCCCCATTTCTGTTTATCTACAACTCACCATACAACTTTCAACAAATAATAAACTTCATCTGTGCAATGTTGTCTGTTCTGTAGTTATATTAAAATTCATTTACAGTTTTAAAGCTATGATTCTAACAAGTTACAGGGACATAGTTGCTGCTTTGATTTTGCTCTTATAACTGGTTGTATTTTTTTCCTCAGAAATCTAAACACATCATAGCTGCCCAAGGATATATGTTTTTATTTTTTATGAGGTAGTTTTGAAACTCTAGCTTTCTGTTTTGTAATTCAAAGCAAATAATTTTATCTTACTGAATAAAATGATGGCTTCTTCTACAATATTCCTTTAGGCTCATTTTAATCTAATATAACAATTTTGTAAACATTATAAAATGACAGTATGGCCTTGTCCAGGCTACATTTTAAATATAAACATATATGTATTTCTACACAATGCAGAAACTCACACATGCAAACACACACACATATTTTATTACCTCAGAATAAAAATGCAAATGAATTTATTAGCCTAAGAGTGGCACCAAATGGAAATTTATGCACATACATTTAAAAAACAGAACCCTTGAAAATAAAGCAGTTGCAGTCTATTAATTTTCTTCTTTGACAGTTTTTTAAATTCGCCTAAAAAAATGGAACAGCATGAATACTGTCAATATATCACAACAGCCACATTAGGTTTTGTGATATACATCATAATATAAAGAGCACTATTAGAGCACAACCTGGGAACCATTAAATCATTCTAAATCACTGTTACATTCCATTAGTGTCAATGGTGAAACCACATAATAGGCTTTATTACAAACTTCACCTTGGTAGGCCATTGTCTCTAATAACCACTTCTCTATGATGTGGTATCATACCCAGAAATCCAGGGAGATAATAAAGGTTCCCTTATTTCTTTTTTATTGGATGGGTAAAGTTAAATTTAGCCGTAAGTAAAAAAAAAAAAAATCCTGGAGCTTTGTTCACTAACTGCAAGTTGCTGCTATTTGGACAAAAAAAAATTAGGCAGACTTGGGAAGAACAGTTTGAAATAAATTTAAAACCTGGCAATGCTGGGCTAGGGTAGGCTGGGCAGTGCCAGCAATTACGATGTCATTTTTGAAATGTGGTTTAGTACATTTGTGATCCTCTTTACACTTTTGTTCAGGAGCAAAGTATTGATTACAGAAACACGGTAAGTTTCAAACCTGCCCTTTCTCTCATTCTCCCCTGGTTTGAGCTGTACCCTTTTAAAAAGTCATTTGGGCACTTTGTGGAGGTGAGGTTGGTAAGGACTTCAGCTCCAACTGAGATCAATTTTCAGATCTTTCAGGGAGAATGGTGGTACAGGGCTCAGCGTCCCTCTTCTTTACAAATAGACCATGTATTCTCCGCCCCCCTGAGTTGAGCCACATTTCCTTCCTTCTATTTCTTAGATATACCTACATATAAAATACTCTCTACAAATGTTTCTATGACACTCTAGCTACCTTTGTGGTTGCCTAAGAAGATCTGGAATAGAAGGAAATAAGTGAGAAACTAAGTACAATTGCAGAAGTGAATCCTAATCTTATAAAAGGCTCAAATCATTCTGTATTTAACAAGCTATCAAATTCAAAAGCCTTATTTTGCTTGTGTATTATTATTATTAATTACAGAGCAGTTTGCAATTATAGATTATGAATAAGTGCTTTTACTTTTGCAAACAATTTACACTTTGATGCTTTAATAAAATTCAGTTAAATGACATAGATTAGACTAATAATTTCATTTTGCTTTTAGTCCATTAAGTAAGACCATACTCCAAACAATGATATTATTCTATGTATCCTTCTAAAATATAATGTCTTAATTTAAAAAGGAAAGGGTAAGAACAAAAAGTTTAAAACAACATCCATTAAAAGTAGAAATAAGGCACCAGGAAGTGAATACTTAGCAAAGGTAAACAAAATTTGGGCTAAGGTATACAGTGTATGTACTTTCAATGTTAAACAATTAACTAATAAGGAGGGTTAAGGAATAATAAATCAAAAATACATTTGATCCAGCAAATTCCATTCCCATCTTAGGATACTGACCTCTACTTGCTGTTTTATGGAGAGCTATTGCCATCGCTGATTTTTTTTTGTACTAGGGTTCAACCTAGATCCTCAGTGGTAAATAAAACTTCTTTACCTAAATCATATATTCAAAGGTGGCATGAAATCATGCCTCCAACTTTTATTTCTTTCTCTTTGCTTTTCTTTTCCTTCTTTCTCTTCTTTGGTTCTTCTCTCTCCTTTCCTTCTCTTTCCGTTTCTTCTCTCCCTTCTATCCTCCTTTCCTCTCTTTTAGTCTTCTGCCCTCCCTTCTTTCTTTCCTTCCTTAGCTGAAAGCTTTTTGTATACAATGTTCGCAAATAACAATTCATTAAAATGTTCAAAGTGGATCTCTATAAGAGGGAAATTTAAAATAACACCTAAAGTATTAGGCTTTTTATGGGAATCTGAACAAAATGAAAGCTTAAGCTTGATTGGCACTCTCTATCACCTAAAGAAAGTCTTTTAGTTGAAGCCTCACCTCTGACCTTGTTTTCCACTTTTGGGGTATATTGTGTTTCTCTTTTTTGTTATGTCTGACTTGCAATGCCATTGATGTTCCCAGGGTGGTGAGAACACTGCTGTTTGAAAAAGTCTGTGCTCTACTTCATGAAGGCTAGCTTTATTTTCTCTTTTTGTAATATTTTCTCTCTCTCTCTCTCTTTTTTTTTGCTTTGGGGGAGAAATGATCGAGGTCAAGTCTTAAATACATTGAAAAACTTACACCATTTAAAAATAATAGACCTCCTCCTGGTTTTGGATTTAATCTTTCTCTAGGTCAAATTCAACATTAGATGTTGTCATCTCAGAGATAAAACTCAGAAAGTTTCATAAATAAACTGGTACTAGAATTAAAGAGAAGCCATCATTAATGTGCTTGGTTTTGTTGTTCTTAAACTTTAGGTTTTAAATGATGAACATACTAAGTTAGGTTTGTTTGACAATCATCAGAATACTGTGTTTTCTAGGTAAAGAATAATTTAAAAAATTATTTTAAAAAATATTTTAAAAAATCAAGCCATGTATTATTACTTCTTAATTTCAATGACCTATTTGATGCCAGAGAGATTTTGCTGAACACTGGATATACAGAGACAGACTTGATGGGGTTAAACATTTATAGGAAGGGAATCTCTTGTGGCTTTGCCTACGTCAATATTTGCTCCAGATGCAAATGACAAAGGTTGGGAGATATGGGAAAGCCTATACCAATAGGATGACAATATGGTTAATCTGACAGATGCAAATAACCAGTAACTTCTGAATTTGCTAACCTATTTTCCACATTCTGCATGTGCAGCCCAATTTCGGAAACAGGGCCAAGGAATGTGGAATGACATTTGGTAGCAAACCCTGTATAGAGAAATAAGGAAAACAGTGTCATTAAATACTCTTTCTCTGACCTTTTTTGTTTTTTGTTTTTCAATCCTGTTGTGAAATGCATACAACACTAAGATTTTAGGACACTGAAAACCTGCTACCTCTTGAAAGTGACATGAAAATAAGAAAAGCAAACTTTACCAATATGGCATTGGTTAATCAAATATAATTTTATAGTGAATGATTCTGAAAGTATACATAGCTTTGCTATTGGCGATTTCTGTAAATGGTTATAATACCATTTGCTTTATGAGAATAATTCTCTTGTTTTCCCTTTATTTGTCTGAATGAAACAGAATAATTTTCAGAAATTTTTAAGCATGAATTATCTTGATGACAGTGATTAGTCCATACTATTTCCCTTGTAAAACTTCACACATTGATGTGTAGGGTATTTACAAGTCTGTAACTTTTTTGAAATTATAACTATACGATGAAGGATTCTTTCTTAGAAGACAGCTAGTAGTATTTCATTCAGTTCATTTACGACAGTATGTTAGAAAGCTGCCCACTAAACCACAAATCTCATCCTATTAATTCAGAGTCCTATAACCTTGAGCTATTCAGATTTTAGATAGCCAAGTGAAATACCTTTCCCTGGCACATTTTAGTAATTATTAAGACTTGCTTTTTAAGTCAGAATTGCTTGAACTCCATGATGAACATGTGTACAACTAAGACACAGTTAAAATGTTTTTGAAAAAAAAAGAAAATAATCACAGATATTTTAGGTTTATACTTTGTTCTCGTTTTCTTTCTCTATAGTGATTATTATGCCAAAGCTTCAATTAATTAGAAGTTTAATTTCTAATAGGGTTCAATTTGAAAATGGAGGACATAATACAAAGCTAACATTCACTGATGGCTAATTCTATTTTCTATCAATACCTTATTTAACCTCTAAACAAGGTTCTAAGTGAAAGTTTAGCTTAATAAATCTGTGGATCAGACATATGTAACCAAAAGGGAGCAAAGTCTTCACTCTGATTTGATCTTCCTACTCTAAGCATCAAATATGTGACAGTCATGGAAAAGCTGTACTTTAAACAAAGTGTTAATTTAGACCTTGTAATCCACTGTTTCCCAGTATAAGCTATGTGATAGGTCTTCAAATTTCCGTAGCATAAAATGGAGACACAATCTAGTTTTGAGTGTAAGAGGTTTAATATCACACTACATTTCTTTCTTTTTCCTTTCCTTCTTGTACCATTACTAAGCTTGAATTTAGAGTCTTGCATTTTCCTTCGCTTTTTCATGGAAGGCTAGTGCTCTATCAAAGCTTGTGCTCACCACTAAATTCAAAGTTTAGTCACCAGCTTTCCAGTTTGGTTCAACTGGAAATAGATGGACCAAGTATTTACACAAAGAATTGTCTGTTCACACTATTTTTTTCTGGATTATATCAATAGCTAAAGTAATACGTATCACTGAAAATACTAAGCTCACATAATTTAATTAATTAATGTGTATTTAACTAGAATAGAAATAAGAAATACTCCCAAAATTATCTCTGAAATATTGCAAAGCAGTATTCTGCAGATTTGAAACTTTATTTTTGAAATGTATATTTTTTCTGAAGAATATTCTAAATTTCACAATCTGTTACCTGTGGTTGAACTTATAAAATTTTATTTTAACCTGTTATTTTGAATACATTTTTGCAAATGTAAAAGTTCCCTAGTCTGAAAAAAGTTGATATGTTAATAGGTTCCTTTTTAACATATTCCAAATAAACTCCACAATAATATCACTTTTGTTATATGTTTGCAATTTATCAAACTGAAGCTAAATTGGTTAAAACATGAACATATTTGTGGCAATATGTAATTCTTTTCATCCTCTAAACACATAGAGTTACTATTTCCAACTAAAAACTTATTCTATATAACATTTTAAATTCCAGATGATTCATTTTAATAGTATCATGTAAATGTTAAAAGTTATAGCTATGCTTTAAATTGTTTATATGATACATATTTTTACTCATTTCATAATTTAATTTCTGAACTTTCTTTCATTTTTGTTATGGGAATAAAAGCAACTTGTATTCTAAGTCTACATTATACAAAAATTAATCTTACCAAAGTTACAGGGCAAAGACATAATTTATTTTATCTTATTTATAAAAGTATTTGAAAACAATTCATTTAGGCATTGGTAACTCATAATTTATTAAAATATTTATTAAAACATTTTATGTACTAACTTTAAGAAACAAATTAGAAATGAAATCGAGAGTATGATCAAGGTATATCATATGCAACTATGGACATGTCAAGATTAAGTCTGTGTGTGTGTGTGTGTGTGTGTGTGTGTGTGTGTGAATGTGTGTCTGCACTCACTGGTCCAGGACACTGTCTCTGAGCTTCTGTATTCAAGGAGAGTGGTCTATCACTTTGAGCCACAGCTCCATATGCAGCTTTTTGGTAGTTAATTGACAGAGTCTCATATTTCATGAACATCAGTTAAACTGATACACTCAAATCTCAGCATCTGAGTAGAGAGGATTACAGGCATAACTACTGGTGGTTAATGATGAAATCTTCTGCTACAACCAATTCATGTTAATGAAAATGTGGGGCTAAAAAAGAAATGAAGGAGCATGACTATGTTCATTGCAGCATTATTTACTACAGCTAAGATATGGAACCAACCCAGATGCCCCTCGGTAGATGAATGGATCAAGAAAATGTGGTATATATACACAATGGAATTCTATGCCTCCATCAGAAAGAATGACATTGCCCCATTTGTTAGGAAATGGAAAGGCTTGGAAAAAATTATATTAAGTGAAGTAAGCCAGGCCCAAAGAAACATAGGTCCCATGGTTTCCCTTATTTGCAATATCTAGTATATGTCTGAGTCAAGCAGAAAAGGTCAGATAAGGTGATGTTAGGGAAATGAACCCTAAGATATGTATTCAAATGTTTTTTTTCTTTCATGCGATTGTTTCTAACACATTTATAAGATGATTTCTTTGTTGCTTTGTATGTCCCTACCCCACAGTGTAACCCCTGCTTTCACTGTATTTGATGTCGGTATAATTTGTGGAGGGGACAGGGAAAAAGAAATAGTTTAAATAGGGATACAGGTGGATCCATTGCAACAATGAGATGTTCAAGATGTCGAAAACGAAATTTACAACTTTGGTGGGGGGGAGGATTGGATGGAGGGGGGAGGATGGGATGGGAAGGGGAAACAAAGGAGGAGACTACAATGCTTGATAAGAAATGTACTCATTATCTTGCCCATGTAATTTGTAACCCCTCTTTACAATATTTTCACAATTAAAAAAAAAAAAGAAATGAAGGGGCTGGGAAGGTGGCTCAGTGGTAGAGCGCTTGCCTTGCATGTCTGAAGCCCTGAGTTTGATTTCTCAGCACCATGTAAGCAAAAGAAAAAAGCTGGAAATGGCTCTGTGGCTCAAGTGGCAGAGTGCTAGCCTTGAGCTGAAGAGCTGAGGGACAGTGCCCAGGCCCAGAGTTCAGGCCCCACGACCGGACCCACCCCCCCAAAAAAGAAATGAAGGCTTTTCAAATATAAATTAATTTAAAATTTCAGCAAAATTTGCTTCTCTAAAGGACACATACAAATGTTTTAAGTAAAACGTAATGAAAAGTCTAGCTTGAGGCATGAAAGTAAAACTTTAGTTTTTAATGTATTGTTAAAAAGTAATGAACAAATAATATGGTCTATGATTTGTTCTGGGTACCATGATATCAGGAAACAATTAAAAACAAGGGACATCTGGTTTACTATAAGGAAACAGAAAATGAGCACATTAGCAATTAATAAATAATGTTAAACTGACAAAAATCTAAAGCCAATAAAAGTAGAATCATAGGAACATTTCTTTGTGAAGCTTCTTCCTTTCTTTGTGAAGCTTCTTTTTCTAAAAATCTCTGTAGATAAGTGATATTTAAGTTTCATTAAAAAGTCCAGCCAGGTTTCAGTGGCTACACTATAATCCTAACTTCTCATGAGGCTAAGATCTGAAAGATCTTATTTTGAGGTCAACCTGCACAAAAATATTTTCAAAATACCCAGCTAAAGGAAGGGGTGGAGGAGTGATTCAAATGGTAGAGAGCCGGGGCCAACAAGGATGAAGCCATGAGTTCAATCTCCAATACCTTGAGAAAAAAAAACCAAATGGATTTCATACATTCCAATTCTTCTATAAGGTACAAGAGTATACACATCCCAAGATGGGGACGAGATTTGCTTGTTCAATGAGATAGCTAGACAACAGGGAATATGGTTCTAATGAGCCTTCCAGGTCACTCAGTACCTGGTCAGTAGAAACCTTCAGCTTTATTTTAATATTCAAGGGATTTATTGAAATGATCATGTCTAACTTTTATTTTAAGAAGATCCTTCCAATAAAACAATACCACCACGGACATTGTGTCCAGAAACCTAGACTAAATGCTAAAGAGTTGTGTAAATTCGGAAAATAAATAAAATTCTAAAAGACTCACTCACTAATAAAGTGGGGGTAATGAAATACTTAAATTACAGCAGTAATGAAGATTAAAATAAATAACACTTTGAACAAATATGAAAGTTTCAATAAGTATATAACAAGAAGAGATATTATTATTGCTTTCGTTGTTATTGCCACTGTATAATAAAAAAGAAAATATTCTTTCCAATTGAATTACTTTACATCTCTATTGTAAGTCAAGTGATTGTACATGGATAGGCCAGTTCATAACTTTCCTTCACATATTTGTCTGTCCTTTAGCCAATATTGTTGTCTCATAACTATCTTTTTTTTTCAATATTCAACATACTAGTTGCATTTAGACTCAGCTTGTTAATCTTTACCAAAAAAGAAAAAAAAGTCTATTGAAATCTCAGCAAGAATTGTACAAGTCAATTTGGGAATGAATGACAATTTACAACTTCTTTTCATCCAAGAACCTTGTATAGGTTCATTTATTTATTATTATTATTTTGGTCGGTTGTGGGGCTTGAACTCTGGGCCCGGGCACTGTCCCTCAGCTCTTCAGCTAAAGGCTAGCATTCTACCACTTGAGCCATAGCACCACTTCTGGCCTTTTCTGTTTATGTGGTGCTGAGGAATTGAACCCAGGACCTCATCCTGAAGGCAAGTAGTCTACCACTGAGCCACCTTCCCAGCCCGTATAGGTTCTTTTATAAAAGGTCTTGTAAGTTTTTTTGTTAGGCCCATATATAAAAAAAGAAGATCCTTCTAGCTTCCTGTGGATGGAGTAATAAGGAATTGAGAGTGACCAGTTACAGAGATGTTCCAGAGAACCCATTTAACAGAGTTAGAATGACTATAGGTTAGGATTTAAATAAAACATAAAGACATGCAGTTAATTTCATGTGTATAATAAAGTGCAAAAAAGCCAAAGGTAAGACTGCCTGTGTACCTTGAGGGGTATAGTGACTTGGTTTATTAGTCAAAACGGTATTTTCAAACATTCTTATTTCTATTTTCTGAGAGAGTACAAGAACAGAATTCAACGAGTTGATTATACACAGATACATGTTCTAAAAGTTGTGATGATTCCTTTATTGTGGCATTATATTGCAGGTCATGATGGGAATTGCAGTTTTTGAAGTTATCCAAATCTGATTCCTATAGCATTATCTAGGGTTGGAGAATTCCACTCACCTGTCAAATACATCATTTGCTCCAGGCAAGTTATTGAATAAAATTCTGCAAAACTGATGGATACAAAGCAGTAGATGACAACAGGTTAAGATTCTAATTTCCAGGTTTCCTTCCTTCTCCCTACACAAAAAGTCCGGGCACACATATGATGATGGAGTAACAGTGAAGCAACCAGAAGGTAATACTTACTACACATTGAGCAGAATTGTAGGTATTAGTAGTGTTGCCAGGACACTTACCCAGTATGCACAAAATATATGTGTATATTTCAGGCTATGCTATGAATCACACTCAGAAGCTATGTCTTAGTTTTATAGATATTTAGAGATATTAGAAAACAAATAGGATAACAGAGTTTCAATACAGAATCTTGGTGTATATTCTGAGAATAAACAGTGAGAAATGGAAAAAGCACTAGATCAAAGCAAATACATCTTTAAAGGAAGAAGTAAAAGGAATGACAATTGAATGCTTTGGCAACCACTAAACAAGTTAGTGTTTGTCCTCTACAGAGAGTCAGTGATTTGGCTGAGGTTGTCATTAGGGGAAGATTAAGTGGCACTGTTCTGACTTGGGTAATTATATACTTGAATCCTTTCTGTGTATCATAGAAGCCAGGATCTCTGCTTTTGAATATTTGTATAGAGACATTGGACTGCTTATTGGTTATTTCCCTTGACAACTTGAACCTGAACGTAAGTCCTATTGGCAACAACTATTTGTCAAGAACAAAAATGAAAAATAAAATCAGATTTGTGTATTTAGTTTTCATTATAGAAGTACTTGTAGTTGAAAAAATATGGACCTGTCAAGTTTTCAACATCTCGCTGGGGATGCAGGCAAAGCTGTTGTGATTTCAGAACCTGGCTGACAAATTCACATTTCAGTAGTAAAGACAAATCAAGGGTTTTGCAACTCCCCCCCTCTTTTTTAATTCTTTTTTTTCTTCTCACTTTGACAGTCATACATAACAATTTGAGACCTAAGTGCCACTTTGATGCACTATTCCATTATTAAGTGGCACAGTCACTATAGAATAGATGACAGGCTTGTACTGAAGGCATTGTGAATTAAACAGGTCTCTACAATGGGAAAACTGAATGGACCAAAGAATTCTGAAATATTATTTTAAAAATAATTAAAAACTATGCTTCAGAAACATAAAGGTATATAATTTCAAATAATCTCAGGCAGTAACTTGTAAACTATGAGAAAACAAAATATTTTTAGCAATATCATGAAAGTTTATAGGCAATATTAAATACATCAGCAAACATCCAAACCCCATAATTACTAATTTCAAATATGAGTGCTTGATGGGTTTTAAGGAGAAAGGGGAAAAGGTAGTATTAACCTATGTATATTTTAAGGTGAATGAATGGATATTTATCATGTGATTTATTCTACACTGTATCAGTAGAAGACTTTTCTAAGAGTACTTCTTTATAAGGAAAATGTAAGAGTTTCTACTAAAGTAATATTGACTTAAAAGTACTTACTTTAATTCTTTTGTCAATATCTCCATAGTAAATCAATATACCTAGAATAAGACAACATTTTTTGCCAGAAGTCAAGCTAATCCTGGTAATTTTTAGCTACAATTCATTAATCAATCCAGCACTACCAGAAAAATTAAAGTAAAGCTTCAATAATATGATCACAGTGCCAAGTAATAAAAGTGTAATAATTTATCATCAGAGTTTCTTCTTTTAAATCCAATGGATAAAACAACAAAAAGCTACATCACAAGGTCTTGTTACTATAGTTCAGATAACAACATTAAACAATCATTGTTTCTAAAACATACACATTTTTAAGTCAAATTGCATTCCAGTACATGAGTCACAAAATCCATATAAAAGAGTTATTAAAAATATGTATCCCTTATATATTAAAGGGTTTTTAAAGGCAAAATATCATCTTACAAACAGAGATTCCATGATATATCCCTGAAGGGGAAAGACATCAAGAATCGAAACTTCTCTTAATCTATATGGTTCAGAAATATTTGCTGTAATACTTCTTTTTTTATAGTCTGACAACTCGATAGTGAGTGTCTAAGGAAGTGAATTATGATTTCAGTGCTCAATTCTCTGAATGTTTGTGTCTTTCTTATTCTTCAGCATTAGAAAGACAAAAACTATTTTTATTCTCTTTAACTTGTAATTTCATAGAGGAACCAAGAACTATGTCAAGAAGAAAGGAGTGTATTTTATGTTTTATAGGGTGATACTAGGGAGTTTGGCCCCATGAAACAACAGAAGTAAATATATTGCTTCCCTTAGACTTGGCCTGAGTTTAAAGAAGAAAGAAAATTTGAAGAAGAAGAAAAAAAGCAATTTCTTCAGGTTCTGACTTTACACTTCTAAAGTGCTAAAGGAGTTAAAAAAAAAGGGAGAGGGGGGAAAAGTAATTATGGGAAATAAAATAAGAATTTTCTTAGTTACAATTCCTGGCCCTTAGCTGATTGCAGTAAATTATAAATTATGCAGTCAATGTAGGCCAACAAAAGAAGACATCTTCAAATCTCAGTCAAAGGTAATTACTTAAGTCGGCTGAATGTTCCCTTTTCATAGAGTGTGATCTCTCTCTGACAGCTCACACTGACAGATGACCTTCTCAGCAGCGTCTTATCCCTCGGATCATGAGCAGTGTGCCTCTCTCCCTGAATATCTCTATATATTTGTGACACTAAGCTTTCAAATACAGCTATTGACAAATCAGAACATCAGTCTAAGTGCTGGTCTTCCTATCACTCACAATAAAGTAGCTATCACTTGTGGCGGTGTAGAGCAAGCACATCTCTGAAAAATGAGTTCTCACCAAGTGCTAATTTGACACAGCTCGCTTGCCTTCCCATAATTGCTCTGTCATTGTCAGTTGGCAGTTCGGGCTCATTCTTGGAAGCTGTGCCGTACAATTGGATACAATTACTCCCATTTACCACCACTATTATGCCACTGATGTTGCCCAGTCCGCATATTGACATGCCTCATTAAACCTGGATGCGGGCCATTAATGAACATTGTTAGCATTTCTCTTAAACTTTTTTGCCTCTAATAAACAGTCAGTGTTCCATGAAGGAGCACTGCCATCCTTGTGATATGATATTTATTATCTTATGGGGGAAGGGGACCCTGCAAGTGGAAACTATCCAGATGCCTCGCGAGAGATATACAGTGAGATCAGTAGAGAATAGCGCTGATCAGCCGGACCTTCCTCTGTCAGGAGCCTCCTACCATTAACCGAGTGACCTCTGCCATCGGAAAGAAGACTGTGCAGGATAAACACGAACACCTCGTGGAACTCAACTCTTAAGAGGCTCCTCAAGGTTGCCTTCTTGCCAACACCTCTCCCTAGCCCTCTCTTACCCCCAGGTGGTGCTATGTGCCATGATAAAGATAATTTTGCCCTGGGTCTTCAATCCATTATGTCCAGCTAACTTCAGTGTGCATTTTTATTCAGAGATAATTATGTGTTGATCAGAGGAGTCAGCGGCTGTCACCCATATAGCAGGCACACCTGCCGTGTGACATAGGTGGTAACGATGCCATGCTCTTGAGCTGTCATGACACGGACAGAGACTTTATTATGTATATGTCATCATTTCTCTTAAGAAAATTATACTTTCCCACACAATGACAATAATGAACCTTTACAACACTCCCATAAACCTCATTTGCAGTTTTATTCTTGACCTTCGTTAGATATAGACTTAAACATACAGAAACACTTATAAATACACAAGAAGCTCTATGTCTCTGAGAATTTATTAGTTAGTTTATAACGGTGGGCAATAATGAGACACCAAACTGAAACTTCAGAACCTTCCGTTTATAGCTTAAACTATTTTAGGTGAGAAGGAGTCACTTTGACATTACATTTCCCACAATAGTGATAAGAAAATAACTATGTAAACAGTTTAAGAAACAGTTGAAACAATTGTTGGAGTGTTACTAAAATGGACTTTCCTGAATTAATTAGAATCAAGTTGTTAGGCATATTCTGTAGTAAAATTTACATAATAAAATGAGGGAAAGATCATATAGATGCTGATGACTTTTAAATCTGCAAACATATGTGTTTTAATAAATTTTCTTAAAATCAACTGGTACAGAGTACTGGAATGGGGGCATATCCATGGCTGAAAAGTATATTAACTAGAACAAGTAAAAATTATTTTCTTACAGTAGTTGAAAATTTGCCTATATGTACGCATAGAGAGAATTAACATATGCATTCAAAAAAGATAATGTGATTGAAACTCAGATAAATTTTGGGTAAAATGATCTTTTTGCAATGGACCTGTAAGATTATGGGCAAGTGTTAATTCAAATTTTATTTCCCTCTCAGAACCTGCTTAGGAGGATTTTGCCTAGAAATATCAACTATCATGGTTAATCTAGGGTCCTTATTCTCAGTTGAGCATGAAACCTGGCCTAAGAACACCCCTGTATGTATTTCTAGGAAGTTGTTTATTCTCCTAACTCATTATGGCTACAAAATAAAAATATTATGAATTCTACATTATGGCAAGTTCTTTCACATAATATAGTTGGTTAAAACAAAAATTTATGAAGAAAAGAACCTCCAAAACAAGCATTCTTTATTTCCTAAAGGGAATCTGTGAGTTTTGTCTTATTTTTTTATCTTTGTTTGAGATATCAAGTAATAAAGTCGAAGAAGAGAACTCTTAGTAGAGAGGGGTTTAAATCAAGGGAAGAAGGCCTCAAAGACCACAGTTTAACCAGCATTCCACATTGCCTCCCACATGATTGATATTTAAATGGAAAACCAGCTTGATTCATTCACTTTCAAGACCTAATTTTGAAATTTATCCTTTAACATAATGAATGCATGCTGAATGCAGACTTCACTAAATCTCGAGCAGAGGATATTTGTTGTACAGTTTTTAGTATTTTTTTATTGCTCTGCATTGTAATTGCTGCACAAAAATGCATAGTAAATAAATATTTTGTACAATAATATTCCCTTGTCTGTGATTTCATCTTCTATGGTTTTAACCAGAAAATATTACAGGAGAAATTATAGAAATAAACAATTTCTCATTTTTTATGTTGCAAGCTGTTCTAAACAATATGATGAAATCAATCGATGTCCAGCTCTGTCACATTGAATGAATTGTTGCCTTGTCCAACATGCCTAATGCCTTATAAGTCACATATTTAATAGTCAGATGGACACTTGGTAGACATCTAGGTTACAAATTGACTTTATCAGGTTGACTGTAGTGGTGCACTGTCACAGTGCTGATGTTCACAGTCATCTTTTTACTTAATAAAGGCCTTTAGATGCAAGAATAGTGATGCCAGCAATTCAGTGATAGCAAAGAAAAGCCAGAAGTGAAAAGGTGAAAATTTTCATGTAGGACAAAGAGAACTATCTTGTGAGGATGCTACAATAAGAGTAATTTTTTAAATTTTTATTTTATTATAAAGGTGATGTACCAAGGGCTACAATTATATGAATAAGGTAATGAGTACATTTCTTGTCCAGCATTTACCCACTCCTTTGTTTTTCTCCTACTATCCTATCCCTTCCCTCACCACCTCACTGACTCCTCCCACCCTGAAAGTTGTAAAGTTCATTTCCAACCTAGTGTCTTGTGAGTCTCATCGTTGCAATGGGTTATCCTGTGTCCTAGTTTCAGTATTTTGTTATTCCCCTCCCCTCCTCAAAATAGATAAATTAGATAAATGTACATACAAGATGCAGGGTACCAAAATTAAGTACAGTGACAACAGGGATATATCATAGGGTGAAGAACATACAAAATAAACAAAAAAATCACATAGTACATTAGAAACAACAACAACAAAGAAAAAACTCTGTGTCCATATCTTGGGGTTCATTTTGCTTAGCATCATCTTATATGGTCATATGAACATAGCTTTTGAACTTCTCTGCTCATCTGATAAGATTATGCTAGACATGCACTAATTATTGCAAATGAGGGAAACCATGGGACTTAAAATTCTTTGGGTCTGGCTTACCTCACTTAATAAGAATGACACTGCCCATTTGTTAGGAAATGGAAAGATTTGGAAGCGTAAACTTTTTGTCTGTGAAATTGTGGGGAAAGAAATAGAAAATTATGTTGGTTTTGAGGCTGTTCTTCAAAATGCAAAAAATTACAGCCAGAATGTACAGGTCTTTAGTTAAGACAGAAAGGGCATTAAGTTTCTTACGCATGTATGGGGAAATATATGTGTACATATGTATAAATATGTCTATAAGCTAATATGAATCCATATTTGTACTCACATACATACTTACATTATGCATATTATGCCTTTATCTGTTGAATAGCTGTTGAAGAGTTCTTGTATTTTGTAAGGTGTCTCTTGATTTTGATAATTGTTTCTTTAATGTACTGAAACTTTATTAATTTGATGTTATTCCAAGTATTCATTCTTGCTGTTGCTCATGGAGCTATTGGAGTCCTATTCAGAAACAACAACAACAAAATTGTGTTTTTTATGTTCCAGAGTTATTCCTATGATTTTTCTGTGGCAGTTTTAAGGTTTATGTCTTATATTGAGATTTTGGATCTGTTTGGAACACAGGGCAGGATATAGAACTCTAGTCTTGGTAGATACCTTTTAGTAATATGGTAATTTTTATGATAATTCTGACAATCCATGAGAGCGGAAGGACTTTTCTAGGGTCTTCCTCAGTTTCTTCAAGGTTTTACCATTTTCATTATAAGAGATCTTTGACCGCCTTCATGAAATTTATATCTAGATTTTATTTGTTTTGCTTTGCTTTTTTTCTTGAAGCTATTGTGACTAGAATTGCTTTCCTCATCTCCATCTCTTTATTGTTGGTTAATAGGAAAAATACTTGGTTTTATATATTGATCTTATATCATGCAACATTTTCAACAGTGTTTATGAGGTCTAAAGGGTTGTATTTATTTTTGTGAAATCATTTGGGTATTTTAAGTACCACAGCACCTGTGAATAGTAATAATTTGATTTCTGTTTTCCCTATTGGATTTTTTCTTTCTTTCTCTTGCCTTATTACAATGACTAGGAATTTCAGTAATACAATTAAATTAGAGTGGGATGAATAGATATCTTTATCTCATGAGGAAATTCAATTAGAAAATTAAAGCAGGGAAGTCAGAGAATGCTTCATTGAAAAATTGATGTTTTATCAAGCACCTAAATGAGGGAAAGTAAGGAATGTTTGAGGCATATGGAGGAAACCAATAAAAATGGTGAAGGTGAATACATGAAATTAAGTGAAGCAAGAGAGATGGAAGTTAGAAATCATACCAGCTTATAGCAGTATACTGTTCTTATACCTTGGCTATTGGTTATCCACTAACATTTTAGAAAAGCTCACACCATTGTTTTCTTATCTCCAGCAAGATTTTGCACCTGAGAGAAGCAACACAGATTCCTGTTTGGATTCAAGGGGTAGGAATAAATCTAGAAAAAGTTTTCTCTTCTTGCAAAGACTCTATTTGAGTAGGGCTGTACTGCCAATCTGTTCAGTGTGCTACTCAATTACATAGTCCCCAAACAACATTGAGAGATCAGCAATGGCTTATGAATTTATATTTGCCTTCAGAGATTAATTTAACTACCAGAGTTAAAGACATTTGAGACTAATTTCGCATAATTTTTGTTTTCTTAAAGCACATTGAGCAGTAAGTTTCTATGAAGCAGAGAAAAAATGTTAACAAATATATCTTATCTGTTGTTCTACCTCTATTTGTTATATGCATAGGAAAAAAAATCCCACATTATGCCTTATTGTGCTAAATGGCTTGAAATTTACTTATTTTCTTTTCTCACACAACATGACTAATAATTATTATAATCTAGTTGTACTAACACAGGCAAAGATTATGACAATATTAACATTTTATTTAATATACTCTCATGCATTTTGGTCTATTGTATATATAAACATTATTAGTTCGCCTACAATGTTTGCCATTTTATACTATTTTAAATGTTTAAAACTTTGATTCAGTATATCAACACCAAAAACTTACAAACTAATTGGATATTTGTATAAAAGTACTTATGAACAATTTGTTGTACTATGTTGTGATATAAATGAAGAGATTTGGATCATATGAAGCACATGCAGATAAATGAATATTTTTCAATATTACGACTTACATTTTGTGCTGTTTATAAATTAATAGGATATTCTTGATGCATTAAACAAATGTTTATCTATTGATTAACATAAGTAATCATATATAAATAGTAAAAGTTGGATTATAAACTCATGCATAAGTTGCACTAAGTGCTTAATTAATAATAACATAAAACAATATATAATTAGTATGTATTTGGAGAAGCTGAAGTTGTAGAGTGCCAGCTGTGAGCAAGAAAGTCAAGGCAGAATATAAGGCTCTCAGTTCAAGCCACACACATACACAAAAAGAACACCTGAATGAAATAGATTTAAAAACAATGTCATAATGATTATAATATCAGGATTGGGCATAAATGAGGAGCAGACAGTTTTCTCCAATTTGGCATAATTTTAAATTTTGAATTGTTATTGCAAAGAGGGATTACAGTTACAAAAGTCAGGTAATGGGTACATTTCTTTTTGGAAAATATCAGCACTTCCCTCAATCTCTCCCAGTTTTTTCCTCCCATCCTTACCCACAAGTTACATAGTTCATTTTAAGAAAGTCAGGTGAGAGTATAAGGCTCTGAGTACAAGCCTCCTCCCCTCCCCGTGCCCCTCCAGCAGAATACCTCAATGAATTAGGTTAAAAAAAATGTCAGACAAATTATAATAACAAGAGTGGACAGAAGTAATGAGCAGGCATTTTCCTCCAATTTGGCACAATTTTCTAATGAGTAAATGCAAAGTACTAACAACATTTACGTTTGTGAGATGAGTTTTCAATTACCTTTATAAAATCATAATTGAAATAAAAGTCATTGTTTCTGAATGGAATGGCTTTCTTTGTCATTTTAAAATTTGGAAATCAAGACCCAAAGAATTAGAATGTTATTAAGAAAGAAGATTCTCACATATTAAAAAAAATAAAGACAGAGGATATAAAACCTAAAAGAATTCAGGAGAACCTTAGGGAAAAGAGCTATCTGGTTGCTTTGGATGAGGGTAAGTTGGGAACTCTCTTCCCAATTCTTATTGTCCCTGTCTATATTATCTTCCTGAAACAATTCTATCAGAGCTTTCCCACCTATTTCTTTCCTATTTAACATTTGGTTAATAACATGTGGGGAATTCCTTCATAGACATCCTTCAGCAGAAGGCAGAAGGTTGAAAACTTTTATTTTTTGTAGGTCTTGGGGCTTGAACTCTGGGCTTGGGCGCTGTCCTTGCGCTCTTCAGCTCAAGGCGAGCGCTCTACCACTTGAGCCACAGCGACACTTCCGGCTTTCTAGTAGTTTATTGGAGATAAGAGTCTCTCGGACTTTCTTGCCCCGGCTGGCTTTGAACCGCAATCCTCAGATCTCAGCCCCATGAGTAGCTAGGATTACAGGTGTGAGCCACCGGCTCACGATTAGGTTGAAAACATTGATAGGATTGTATACTATTTTAGAATTTCTAGAAATGCAGAGTAAACTTTTTTTAAAAAGGTCCAGAGATTCAGAACTCTGTAATTACTTCATTATTTATACTGTAGAATTTAAAGTAATTTTTACAAAACTAATTGTTTATAGCTTCTTCAATAGGAGCTACATATCAATGCCTATAAAGCTAACTCAGATGACTTGTGTCCACATAAAAATCATTCATCACAATGACGAAGTGTCTTTCCATACTTTAAGTGATGATATTTGTTCCAATGCTTATATGATGTCTTTGCAATAAGCAGGAATGAATTGGAGATATAATACTATATTCCTTATTTTACATGTAATGTATTGCTAAGTTACAATTCAAATGTTTCCATAAATTGATCCACTCATGAAAACTAAGGATCTTTCAACATAAAAATACATTCCAAATCAAAGTTTATAAGTATCGTTACTTACAATATTTTTTTACAAAAATATTTAATTCAGCAATAAACACGAAGCCTGTTGTTTTCAGCTAGTCATAAGTGGCTGGGAGCCAAGCAAAGGCAGCTCATGCCAGAAAATCTGAACACCAGACTCTTATAGAGAATGATTAGTTAACATCATTTTAATGATGAATTAATGAGCAGTAAAAGCATTCTAATTCCAATATGTACAAAACCTTCTATTTAAAGATACAGGACCAGGGAGAACGGATCAGTGACCTCTGTGATACCGCCAAAGGTTGGGTTCACTACAATGAATGCCCAATCCGTCTTTCAAGGTTAACTACACATGCCATGCTGGGAAATGAAACAATTACTAACGAATTTTATAGGTATATTCTGTCAAATTTAAAAGGCAATCAGAAGTCCAAATGAAAATTATGCCGGAGGAAACTAGGAAAGTGTGCGCACGTGAGTGCATGCTTACATGTGCGCGTGTGTATGTGTCTATTTCCTGAAAAGACACCTTGAGAGAAAGCCTCAAGTTATCAAGTGAGACACACAAATAAAAATCCTGGTACCAATCGGTAGTAACGCCCAGCTGTGGGAAAGAAAGGATATTCAGGAAGGGCAGCATCTAATCATCTGGGCAACACTAGCACAGCAAGGCGAGATGATTCATTATTCTGTAATTAACTTTTAATTAACTTTACTCTGCTTTACTTATTTTAGAAAATTAAATAAACTTCATTTTATTGCTCATGCCAAACCAATGAGCAGAAGCTAGAGTTCTGTTCTAATTAAAATAAGCAGTTGAGCAAAATTGTGTGTAGAGCATAATGAAGAACTGTTTCTGTCCAACTGATATATTTCCTATGTTCTGAAACACTTTGATAGGTTTTTCAAGAATTTTATTAGTTAGTCACTGAAGGCTTCTAAAATATGTGATTTAGGAAATAATACTGTATAGGCCAGTCTGAATTATGTACATAATTGATTGAAATTTATTGAGTACATTTCAAATTAGATGATTAAGAGAACTTTTATGTATGAAAGAGGGAAGGGCAAAAGAAAGGAAGAAAAGGAAGAGGAGGAGGAGAGGGCATTGGAGAGAGGAGAAAGAAAGAATTTGAAATTGGGCTATTTTGTCAGTTATCAAACTGTATGTACATTGTATAGGAGAAACAAAAGAGAGAAGTCAAAATCGTAAGATTAATTATTGATATAAATTTCTTTTAAAACATTTGTTCCATATTTTGTTCACATGTTACACGTGTCTTAAGACAGCCACATTCAAGGATCAAATGCTATTTGAACTTACCTAATAATGTGTTATAAAAGAATATTTGACAGAAGAATGAATTGTGTTTAATTTGGTAAATTTGAGCTTTCATGTTCTTAACACGAAAGTCAAATGGAATAATCCCCAGTTTTTGAATGCTCAAAATTTTAAGGTATTTTCTATTTTGTTTATTCAGTCCTCAATATGTACAGAAAATCTGAAAAACTTTAAGGAAAATTAATTAAATAAAACCTCTTTCAGTAATTCAGATCTTCCAACTTCCTTGTTGAAAATAATTTTCTTTTCTATTCATTAACTAAATAAAATAACTCTTAACTTTATTCTATTTTCAAATGATCAATCCACAATTCTGAATTTCTTTCTATTATTTCTGCCATTTCCACCTCTTCTAATTTTTCATTTCTCCTGCATCTTCCTTAATAGGTTCTCTTTTTAAATGTTCTATTTTCACTGGAGATATCTTGTTTTCCCCTGGTTTTTCCCCACTTCGGGACGTTTAATACAATCGATCTGGACATCAGTAAGGAATTGATGTGCTACCAATCTTGTACCTATTAATACTCCTAGATGACTAGTTGTATCTCTGAGAAGTCTCCACATTTTCCATCTGAGAAGACTTGATCATAGGCAAATGATATCTTCATGAAACTGGGCCCTTCACCGTGGCTGGAACAAAATCATCCTAAACTAAAATATTTTTTCATTTTTCCATCAACTTTGTGCAAATCTTTTTTTTTAAATTGGGTGTTTTTTTTTAAATTTTTTATTTATTTTTTATTGTGAAAATACTGTACAGAGGGGTTACAATTACATGGGCAAGATAATGAGTACATTTCTTATCAAGCATTGTAGCCCCCTCCTTTGCAAATCTTGATACTTAGAAGGTGACTAAAGAATTTTCAATTTTCTCTTTTATTTTTCTAAATTTGCTGAAGTGTCTCTTCTGTAAATTCCTCTCATTTAACATTAGGCAAGACTTGCATAGTTGTTCATTCACTTTGAATGACTTTTTAAAAATACCCAGGGAAAGTCTCTTCTAACTCCTTAAAGCAATCCTGTTGTATGTATATGTATATATACATATATAGATATATGCATATATCGACAGGTTTATATAAGGCCAAGGAAGAGGTACACAGAGGGAAGAATAGAGGAAGCAGACAAATTTAGAACGTTGAGCAACATTGCAATGTGCAAGGAAAAACTAGTTAATTGTTCCTTACTTAGAGTGTTTACAACCATTCTGTACTGGTATTTTCAAGGAAGGAAATATATAACTTATGAATGAGGTTTCTTTTTCTCTCAGATAGGGAAGTATTTTTATGAAAGAAATTTATCTCAGTTATTATTATTTAACTTTTATTGGTGGATGATTTGACCCAGTATCATTAGATAAATTTTAAAGAACATACTAACTGGGTGCTGGTGGCTCAGCCTGTAATTCTAGCTACTCAGGATGCTGAAATCTGAGGATGGCGATTCCAAGTCAGCTGGGACAGTAAAGTCCCCATGAGATGCTTATCTCAAATTATCCACAAAATGGAAAGTGGTGCTGTGGCTCAAATGGTAGAGTGCTAGCTTTGAGCATAAAGAGGTTCATGGAGAGCGCCCAGGCCCGGAGTTCAAGCCTCACAACAGACCAAAAAAAAAATACTGTATGAAGATTTCTCTGAGGCATGAACTGTATGTGATTTAGTGGTTATGAATTTCAACCAACAGCCTTTTAGCAAATGAAAGTATGTTGCTATGGTAGTTATGGGTAAGTATTGAGTAACAAACTATAATAGCGTTAGAAATGTCTTAGGGTGTTGAGGGTGTCCTGTAAAAATAATGACACAAACTTGAAAGAAACTGAGAAAGGCATATTTTACTTCTACAAAATTGCCAGATGCCAGTGCCAGATAGAGGTGGTGCATGCCTTAATCCTCACTGCTCAGGAGGCTGAGATCTGAGGATTTCACTTCGAAGCCAGCCTGGCAGAAAAATCCCAGCAAGATGCTCAGGGACAGCACCTAGGCCCTGAGTTAAGGGCCTACAGCTCACATAAATAAATAAATAAATGAATGAATGAATGAATAAATAAATAAATAGGTGCAGTCATCAGCCAAAAATATGGCAAGCAAGCACACAGAGCAGTCAGGCTGCTCCCTTTTTATTCCTAACCCAGCAGGCTCTTACCCCTCTGCTGGGATTGGTTGAGATCATGTTTACAATCTGTAAAATATCTGGCTTAATTAAAAGAGCTTAATTAAAGAGCTTCTAACATGATGTCTTAATTAACCTGTAGTAGGAAAAGTATGTAAGCCATGGAGCCAAAACAGGAAAAATTCAGAAAAACAGTTCTCACAAGACTGACAGAAAGGAGGCAATCTAGTTTGGTGAAAAAGAGGCTTTTTCTCACAATAGAAGAGTTAGTAATTCTATAGGATGAATATTTCTCTGTCTGTCCATTTCTCAATATATTTGTGTGTGTGTTCTATTTTTTCTGTATCTTTCTCTTCATGGTGCTTAGAATTAAAACTAGAACACTACCCTAGTATCTACCATTGAATTAGATCCACAGGCCCTAATTTTTTTTCACATATTTGAAATGCTTTCCAATTTTGGTATCAATTTTTAGAAAGAGAATTGCTGGAGAAGTATACATAACAGAACCACATCTAACACATTTCACACATTCTGACCAAGTGTCTCACTTCAACCTAGGAGCTTCACAGTTTCTCATACTTTCTCTCATCATTTGATTTACTCTCTGTGCTCATAAGCACATCATTTTCAATCCTTCTCGAAAGTTTATGTATCGTCCTTGATTTTTATTTCTAATGCCAAATCCTCTCACTGTTGCAATGTATTTCTTAATATAATGTGAGGCTGAAACATTCTCTTCTTTAGTTTCAGATCAGTGCTTCTTGTCCCTCCATCTTCTGATGCTTTGAATAATCACATTCTTTCATTTATGCAGATACTTGTAAGGTATTTATAGACTGTGATCAAATCCCCCTCAATCTTCTACTCTCTCAGCTATATAAATGTCTATGACCCAATATCTCATCCAACACATTATTGGTATCATTTTTGCCCTTCCTTTTTATTATTAATTTTCTATTAACTCTCTCAATTCCTCTGCATTTTGCCACTACCAGGATAAATAGCAATGCAATAATTCATTGATTTTTTAAAATCTTACAATATTATGGAGAATTTAGTATTTGAAAAGAAAAGTTTGTACATCTGCCAATTTACATCCTTTATATGAACTGTATTTATTTTTAATTATCTTGTCTCCAACCATTTCAGGATAACATAGCACAGAATCTCTAAAATTTCCATGATTCTTCCTTCAAAGAGCCTGTTTCTCTGTCAAGAAATGCTTAGTACTGACTCTAAAAAAAGCTTTATGATCTGGGTAATTTGCTGATTATAGTCCCCAGAAATACCATTGAGTTTGTGTTCACTTATAAACTCAAAATTTCAAATACATTCATTATTTCTAAAGCATCATTGTGTATTTTAGAGAATTTATTTTCTAAAGAGCAATGCTAACTAGAATGGCTGTTTTATATTTGCATGGTATACATATGTTTAATATTTACATTCAAATATCTAAATATATCTATGCATATTTTTAAAGTTTTAAGTATTCCACTGTTTTAAAATGGATTTGAAAATAGTGATTTTGAAGAATTCAGTAGAGAGATTTATTTTGCCCACTGATTGTTCATGATGTATAAATAAAAGAACTAAACAAAAACAAATACAGGAACAATATCACAGCAAAAATGTGAAAGCAATTGTGTGTGGGTACATGTGCATGTGTGTGCATTGATATGAGGAAACATTGTATGCGTGTCTGTTTTGGAACTGATTGTTCTTTAGAAGTCCAGAGAATATTTTCCAAAAACAGGGGGGGAGCGAGAGAGAGAGAGAGAGAGAGGAGGGGGAGAGGGAGGGAGGGAGAGAGGGAGGGAGGGAGAATGAACAAGGTGGGGAAAGAGGAGGGGTCACTTAAGGAGTCCTACATAATGTTAATTTGTTTATTCATTCCTTCAAACATTTATGAATTCATTTTCAGTCAAAGTTTAGGGAAGAATGAAGTATGAAGTAGATTATAGAGAGTTAGACATTTTACTGGTTGAGGTTTTCTTCTCTCACATACATAGGGGATGGAGGTAAGTACTGAAAAGTACTGCAACAAGCTGAGTCAAATTAAATACTATGAAAACAGGCAAATGACAATCTTTATCATATCATATTATTTTTACTATATCTTTACTACAAATTACAGTAAAAACCTAGATACTTCAGTAAGAAAAGCATAACAATTCTCCACTAAGTATTAATGTTTACAAATGTCTTTTTATGAATATACCAAATGCATCCCTAAAGTACAAGTGGGATAAGGTTTCAGAATTTCAAAGATAATGGCTTTCTTGTATTATGCACTAATCAATCTTTTGTATCATACTTTAGTTCAAGAAAGATACAAATTGTATACCTCAAAGATTGGTTAAATGGCATCAACCTTGTTACTTTACAGGTTGTTTGTTAGTTCTTTTCCTCAGTTCCCTGATTTGATGGTGAATTCTATTGTTTTACTCTCTAATACTTTTTTTTGTTGCCATGAAGCTTTGCCATCTTAAAGCCTCTTTGTGATTTCAATCTGGGCTTGCTAACATTGGTGCAAACATTAGATGTTTTATTCCCATCTGTTCCATATGAAAACATCTAGCATCCTTTGTACTCTAGGTATGTATCATACATCCCTACTACATTCTGATCAAACTAGTTCCAACAATATATTTAATGGATTGTGAATATTTAGTTAGTTATCAAATATTACTGCCAAAATAGAAATACTTTCCATTGTAATAACCATGTAATTCTTACAAAACAGTTTAGTTTGATTTCCCTTAAACTCCATCCAACATCGAAAATAAAATATTAATTTGCTTGAGTTCCATTTAAAGAGCTAATGGAAGGTAATCACACACTTTACTAATGTTTACAATGGGTGTTAAGATCGACATATCCATCAACTTTTAATAGTCTCATAATTTTCTCAATTATATATAGATATTAGTTTTTCAAGCCAGTTTTACACTCATGGCTGACCAGGATGTGGAGTCAGGGAGAGGGAACCAATAGGCACCTGGACTGAGGTGTCAGTTTGAGACTATGAAATTGGATGTGATGTTTCCTGGGATTGCTATAAGAGCTTTCTAAGAAGCCAAGAGATCTCAAGTCAAGGTAGTATTCAAATAATGTCTACTCCAAACTGCTGGAAGCAAATTGAAAAGCCAGCAACCACAAAACTAAAGTAAGAATTAGGTTAAAAAATGTGAACACTGTAATGTCAAAGCAAGGGAGAGCTGGGTTGGTGCTTATGCAGAATGCCATGACTGAGATGTCTCAATTTGCAAAAGAATAGTGTCAGTAATCAGTAGTAAAGGACAAATGGGATTGCATTCTGGCCTCTTTCTGCTCAATATATAGTCTTTTACTTAAGAGCATAGCAGAGGTAATTTACATATTTCTAATACAACTCAGCATTATAGACAAATAAGTCATCTGCAGGAGCCTAGAAATTATTCATTTATGGAGCTCCTGCTATGTGCAAGGAACATGGCACATTGGTAAGATAACTAATTAGCTATAATTTATAATCTAGAAATAGACATATAACTTAATATGCAATTGCACAGCAATTTAGTAAATGTTACAATATGAAGAAATACTAAGTACTATATACCTGATCATATGGAAGGGACCATGTGACATAATCTGAAAAGCTACAAAAAGTTTCTAAGGGTATAAGAAGATAAAGTGACACTCCAGTACAAGCAAGAGGAATAGGGAAGAGTCAACAAAGGGTAACGTATGGACAAAACACAGACAAAACCATGAATAATACTAGGGCACACTATCAACAATATAGGATTAAATATATTAAAGCTAAGGTTATTTTAGAATGTCAGAAAGAAGCATTGGAACTTTGAAGGAAGTGTGGCTTGTCTATGATTGGTGTTGTTTGTTTGTTTGGTGCTGGTCATGGGGTTTAAACTCTGGGCCTGGGCACTGTCCCTGAGCTCAAGACTAAGGCTCTACCACTTGAGCCAGGGCTCTACTTCTGTCTTTTTTATGATTAAGGTAAGAGTCTTATGGAATTTCCTGCCTGGTCTGGCTTTCAACTATGATCCTCAGACCACAGCTTCCTGAGTAACTAGGATTACAGGTGTGAGCCACCTGTGCCCAATACCTATGGTGCATTTTAAAAAGTGAATGATTATTAAAGATTCTCTAGTCTGAATATCAGAATGCTCAAGTTTAATACATTTGAATAAAGGTATATGAAACTGGATAAATTACTTGGTGGTGGTGATGGTAGAAATTGAGCCCACTGTGTTGTGCATTTACTAATTTGCAGATATCTAGTTTTCCTCTTCATTTTCTTTATATTCTGTGTTTTGTTTTTGTCTACTGTACAATCATCAGTATACTTCATTTAAAAACTACTAAAGCTAAGCTGGGCGCTGGTGGCTCACGCCTGTAAACCTAGCTACTCAGGAGGCTGAGATTTGAGGATCGCGGTTCAAAGCCAGCCCGGGCAGGAGAGACCGTGAGACTCCTATTTCCAATAAAACCACCAGAAAACCGGAAGTGGTGCTGTAGCTCAAATGGTAGAGCGCTTGCCTTGAGCTGAAGAGCTGAGGGACAGCGCCCAGGCCCAGAGTTCGAGCCCCACGACCGACCAAAAAAAAAAAAAACTACTAAAGCTGGTTGGTCACTAACCAAACCTGCTTTTAGTGTTATTTTTGGCCTCCAATTTATGTTTTCCCATTATCTGATAGAGGAATAGAATTTAGCCAGGTCTCAATCACAAGTGTCCTAATATAGTTTTATAAAATTCTCATACTTTAGGTTAAAATATTTTTGGGGGGAGTCCAGTCATGGGGCCTGAACTCTGGTTCTGGGCACTGTATATCAGTTCTTCAGCTCAAGGCCAACGCTCTACCACTTGAGCCACAGCACCACTTCTGGCTTTTTTCATTTTGCTTATGTGGTGCTGAAGAATCGAACCCAGGACCTCATGCATGCAAGGCAAGCGCTTTACCACTGAGCCATCTTCCCAGCCCAGGTTAAAATATTTTTAAGTATTTGTTATGAACTATGAGTATGCTGGGTGATAAGTACCTAATATGACTAATGTCACTCTTGCAATTATAAAGATGAATTTTTGTTGGGAAGAGAGATGGCTATAGAAGAAGAGATAGAGGATTACCTGGACAGAGAGAGAAATGCTAGGATTAGGGATTAGGTATTAAGATAGAAAGAGTAGATAGAGATGATAGAGATAAAGATAGATTGGTAGGTAGAGAGATATAGAGAAAGAATGGATTTTATTAGGTTGCATACTAAAATGTATTTATGGTCCAACAGGGCAGAAAAACCACAGAACTCAAACAATCAGTCTGATATAGTCAGAAACAGCTTCAAGCACATTTGAGTTGTACCTGGAAGAATAAAGAGGAATATACAAGACAGAGAAATTGTCAAGCATGATGAATCAGAGAACAGGCAAGAACATAGAAATGTAATAAGGAACTTTATTATGGCTTATAATTAGAGTTGATAAAGTTAGTGAAAATTGTAAAATGAGACTGGGTACAGGTTGGGAATAAATTATTAAGGTCACAGATAAGACAAGAATTTGAATTTTTCTGTCAGTAAAAGAGATCAGACAAATGTTGAAACTAAGCAATGATTTCATTTTCTTTTATTTTTGAAACATAAAATGTAAGAAAAAAATAGCTTGAGGAAAATAACCCCAAGGGTTTCAGAATGATTGTACTGGAGAAAAACTGATGGTAATGTATCTTGTTAGGTGCTTTTCTCTAGTAGTTCAAATTAACAATAAAAAGATGGTAATATAAACAGTGTTTTTATACTGTTATGGTTAGAGCCAGAATAATAGATCTGCATGTGTCTGAAAAGAATTCAGGGTGTATAGATGCGACTGGACAAAGCTTTGAGAAACTCTGACTTTAAAACCCAAACCAAGGGTTTGTAGGTGTAACAGTAGTGATACGCCACTTATCAGGTATGTGGTAGGCTTTGGACCAGATCTCTAGCACCACAAAAGGAAAGAAAGAAAGAGAGAAACATACATAATCACAGAGAGAGAGAGATGGAGGGAAGGGGAGAGAGAGAAATATTTTAACCTTAATAGAGACAAGACACCATGACTCATGCTTGTAATCCTAGCTACGGTTGAGGCTGAGATTTGGAGGAATATTTAACAAAGCCATCAATAAGAGAAAATTCCACAGAACTCCATCTTCAAAATAACCAACAAAAAACAGGCTGGAAATATGGGTGAAATGGGTATAGTGCCAGCTGAGCAAAAAGCAAGCTGAACAAGCATGAGGACCCAAGCATGACCCAAACTCAGAATCTGCTACCAGGAAAACAAAAACCTATACCGAAACAGAGGTAAGAGGAAGGAAAAGAATAGCTGCAATGGTAAGTAAAACAAATAGGAATAATTGAAATGTCACAAATATGAGAAAATGCCAAGAAGTGAAAAATCAATTTTTTGAGTGAAATTAAGGGACCGAGAAAACAAGTGGAACTGTGGGTTGTTGCTCATGGCAGAGTACTTGCCTAGCAAATGTAAGACTCTCGAGTTTAAAATCAGTATATTCAGATAAAAGAAAACAAATATAAAGAAAATGAAAATATCAAAGCTTAAAAATCCTGAAAATTATTGATAACTAAAAGGAAGTTACTATTTTTTTTTAGTTTTAGGAGGGATCAGATTGGAATGTTTTAAGAACACTTTGTATGGAGTGAGAATAGTACTCAGCACAGTTGTATGACACTGTTACCAAGTCTGGTAGTAAAGAACAAGAGTAATTACAAAGTAACTGCAATGATCAGTATGGGAAAGGATGACTTGTTTTATGAAGGAATATTGAGGTATTGATGTGAAAAATTGTGGAAAGAGACTGAAAGGGTAATTGGCAATCTTTGCCTTTGTCTTCACACAAAATGCCCTTCACAATTTAAAGACTCTTAGGATGAAACAAAGTTAAACTGAGTTTTTGCAAGGTCAAAGTGATTGGGATTTAGGAGTAATCAATAAGTAGTTCATTGAAGAGAAAAGGAATTTTGGTGCCTAAACTTATTTGAAGAATATGGAAATCCATGCATTTCATTGTATTTTTCATCTTGCATTTTTTTAAAGTAACTGAATAGGAAGTTTAGCTACCTTTCAGTTCTGTAATCCACATATGGATAAAATAGGATCCACTCAGCAGGTTGCAAGCTTGGCTCTCTAAACATCTTTAGTTGAGCAAAAAAGGCACAAAATGGAACCATATGTGTTTTCTTTTAAGGTAATCTGCTTCGGTGGTATTGTCAGCACTTTTGAAAGCCTTTTCTGTATGTAGCTTGCTATGTATTTTCACAAATACTCTGTGTTGAATAAGTTTGATATCACCTATTAAATGCCTCTTGCAAACATTTACTCATTGTTTTATGGGGTTTATGAAAATAATAGCCTCTAGAATAAGATAGCTTGTAAGAACGTTAAATTATAAACAGATCTAACTAAGATATTATATTTCAAACCCTCAGTGCCATTTCAGGAATAGTTATTTCAAACAGGCCTTGTACCAAAGTTTGATGATCAATAAACACAGGTGAGTTTGTGTTAAAATGAGATTTCTAAAATAATGATCTTTTAGGAAAAAAAATCCCAGGTTTCTTGTCCATGGGATTCAAGTCCTAGGGCTATTATTAAAAAACGCCCCAGAGTGATTTTCCTTTTTTATCATTTATAATGACACTTTAAAATAGCATTCATGGATATTCTTGGTAATATTGACCTTGAAATAGCATTTAACATTTGCAAAGCAATCCTCTGACATATTTCTGTTAACACTGAGCAATCTATTTATGTTGGACCACAGCACATACATTCCATGTAGATTTTCAATGGTCTGTGCTTTGAGTTTTTAAGTTCTGTTTGTTCTAGAATATTGTTCCTCTTTATCGGAATCATCTCCTCTGCATCTCTCCACTGTCTTGTGTTCTATCCACAAAGTTCACTCAGCATAATGAATCCTGTTTACTTAAGAAGGTCCACAACAATTAAAGCAGTTTAAACCACAAAATAAGCAAATTATAAATATTAACCATCACAATGTTTATAACGTATTTATTAGCATTCTACAACACTATTTTGCTAACATAAATAACCACCAGCTAGATGTATTGAATTTAAATGCAATGCTACTCACTTCTTCCACACTTCTGTCTCCAAATACATTTTTTTTTGCCAGACTTGCTGCCTGGATTTCAAGGTTGATTTTGTACCTATGGAACTCCCCCTTAGTTGCGTGGCAGCCAGATATTCTAGTTAGTTTATTCCCTTTCAGAGGCTGCTCTGTCAAAACTGTGCACTTACATTTTCCACAGATCACTACTAGCCACGAACAACATTGCTCTGCCAAAAACCTGCTGTCCAGGCATTCTACATTAGCTGCCATTATGCCCTGTACTTCCCTTCTTTCTCTTGGACATGTCACTCATGTGTTTCAGCAAATGTCAACTGTCCCTTATATCTAATATGCTATCCCTCTATCAGAGACATTTTATAAGAATTCTGTATTCATTTCACTTGGCACTTTCTTCTATCCAGCAAATGCCCTTCACTCATTCACTTCTAGTTTCCCTAACCAAGTGCTATGGTACCAATTCTAGGACCAAAGTTTTCTAATATATTTCTCTTCTTTCTTTCTTTCTTTCTTACATTATTATTTTTTTATTTGGCCATTAAAAAATTTCAGTCTAATCTTTCATCTTCTTTCAGGAACATTTTCATAAACAATACTCATGTTATTTTTAAGTGTATGTTTTTCAAAAAAGAAGTGAACCATAATAATTGATCTATATGCACACTAAAAATAGGAATTAAAGAGTTGTGACTAAAATATTGTATTAATCCTATGGAAACTTGCATTTCTTCTTCTGTGATATAACAAGGGATATTGTACAAATGGTATAGTTATTCCCCTATAACAAAAGCTATCAGGTTTGAAAGTGAGTATCATTCACAGCTTTAATCTACGGCAATGAGTTTTATCAGTAAGAGTGTCAGAGAACATAAGCAGTTAAGATTCCTGGAGGCAAAACGTACCCAATTAAGTTGATTTACCACATTCCAAAATGACTTGACAAGTACATTTAACCATCTAAAATGATATCTGTTCTTCTATCTGTCAGGAGTTGGAAAGTTATGGGAATTCAAGATATCATCATCACCACCACCACCACTACCACCATCATCAAAGGCATTTATTAAATATATTCCTATGATGTATCTGTACTAAAATCTTTAAATATATAGCTAATTTCATCAAAGAAGTTGCAGTCTGCTGCAGTAGTATTAAAGCTGATATTTAGTACATGGATATATCAAAGAAATGAATTCCCAGTGTATACAACACTTTGCTGTTTTATTAAATTCAAGATATTTGTTATGAGATAAATAAGTGGCTTGAAACCTTATCCTATAAAAAGAAGACAGCATTTTCAGAACTGTGGTTCATATAGTCACTATACTATAATAACTATTTAACTCTGCTTTGGAAGCATAAAAATAACTATAGAAATAGAAAAATGAATAAATATGACTGTGTTCCCCTAAAATTGTGTTCATGAAAATAAGCAATGTGTTCTATTTAACCTGCAAGCCATAATTTGGTGGTCCATGAATTAAATGATGATAGAAAATGACACATTTGAAATATCCTATTTCATTATAAGAAGTACAAATAAAATAAATGGACTTTGAGAGAAGGGGACCATGGTAGGAGTCATCAAGTCAATGAAAAGATACAGTTATGACTATAGTAACAAAAGAGTAACAAACACTAGGTGCCAAGCAAAAGAAACTTAGTGTCTTGTGATAATCTCTACTCTTCCTCTTTATTTGATGATAAAAATAATTTGTGCCAGAATAAAAGCACAATACAAGGAAAAGTAGAAGTGACAGAGATATGCAGGGATTTCAGTGAGGTTGAAATAACTGTGTCGACTCCAAACCCACTCGGAAGAAGTCACCTGACTAAAATTCTGGTAAGGAACTTCTGCTACAAGGTTTACTATAAATAGTATAGGTCTAGGAATAAATACTGTGAATGGCTGGGGTTAAATATCACTTCTTATTTTAGGGAATTGGAACTACATCAAAATTCTGTAGAATACTATTGTCTCTTTTGCCATACATATGCTGTATGATAACATTTATAGGACTGGTGGGAAGGGAAAATATTGACCAGAAGGCAGGCAATGCTGGGTACCAGTGGCTCACACCTGTAATCCTAGCTACTCAGGAAGTTGAGATCTGAGGGGATCACAGTTCAAAGCCAGCCTGGGCAGAACAGTCCCTGTGAGATTCTCATCTCCAATTAACCACTCAAAAACTGAAAATGAAGCTATGGCTCAAAGTGGTAGAGCACCAGCCTTTAGGGTTACAGATGGACCCATTACAACAATGAGATATACAAGACTTTATGTCGAAAAACGAACTTTACAACTTTGGTGGGATGCGGGGTGGAGGGGTAGGGGAGGTGGGGGGAGGAGGATGTGGGGGTGGGGGAGTGGAGAGGGGAAGGGATGGTATGGGGAAACAAAGGAGGAGGCAACAATGCATGATAAGAAATGTACTCACTATCTTGCCCATGTAATGATATTTTCTGTATGGTATTTTCACAATAAAAAAAAAAGAGCTCAGGGTCAGCTTTCAGGTCCTGACTTAAAGTTCCCATCATCATCATCATCATCATCATCATAATGATGATGATGGTCCAACAATTCATGAACTAAAGACAATGATGGTCCTAATCTCATATAATTCTTCTAACCTCAACTTCTTTACCATTCAAATTTACTTTGCTCACAATCTTTTATCATAGTCTTGTCTCTACTCATTTTATTATTTCAACTATATCACTTACTATGGTCTCCAAGTCTTCAGCAACTCTTTTTTTCTCCCACTTCGCAGTCATTCTCTTTTGTCTCTTCCATACCCATTAAGCTACTGCCAATCACTTCATGTCATACACAATAATTTCTAGAGAAACACAGTGACCTGTAGTTTCATGCACTCACCTACTTTCTGGACTCTTGCACCTGGACTGCTGCTGATCATGAAGAATATTTCAGCACCAGTGTACCAAACTTCATTATAATGTTATTCATGTCTTAAGTGTACCAAACTTCAGTATAATGTTATTCATGTCTTATTTATTTTAAGATATTTACTTTCAGGGAGAAACAACTTCAAATACTTAGCATCAATTTGGTGATATGCTTCCATTGCCTTTCTCAATTTATTGTCTTGTGCATGATGATCACAGAAAACCAAACCAAACCAAACAAAAAACAGAGAACAAATCTCTCAATTTCCCATCACCCTAACATTTTCTTTTTTTTGTTGTTGTTGTGAAAATACTGTACAGAGGTGTTACAATTACATGGGCAAGATAATGAGTACATTTCTTATCAAGCATTGTAGCCTCCTTCCTAGCCCTCTCCCGCCCCCCCCCCACCAAAGTTGTAAAGTTCATTTTCAACATTACAACTTGTACTTCTCATTGTTGCAACGGGTCCACCTGTATCCTTACATTTTCTAATAGTCATTCAAGATCCAGATTTTAGTGTCTACTATCTACTAGACACTTTACTGGTCTTATTTCTGTCATCTTAAGGCCACCTCATTTATAAACATATAACTTTTTACCTTTACTCTTGATTGTTTGCCTATTCTCTCTGAGAATTTCCATATGTTCCAAATCTTTAAAAGTAATTTGCTTTCTGTTTTATTTTTTAACATTGCTTTCCATCCTCTTTTCTTTCTTTCTTTCTTTCCTTCTTTCTTTTCCTTTTTTCTTTTTCTTTCCTCTTTAAATTTTGTTCTACATACATTTCCATTCTCCAATCTCCTTTCTTAGATCCAGATGCTTTCACTGAGTTAGTACCATTCTAGTATTGTACTCAAAGTACCTGAAGCAACCACTGACTCATTACTATTAGATTTCTGCAATCTGGCTTTGTTTTGAACATTCCTCAATATTATTATGGAAAGTAATTTCCTAAAAGCCAAATTCTCAAGAAATCAAATAAACCTTCCTAGTTTTGTCTTGATAGTCTTGTCTTTATAGTTACTTACAACTATCTATCTTAAATATATTTTTTTTCTTTGTTAACAATGACTTTATTTTCAAATTTCTTTTTCTTAAAATGGCTTTTCAGATTACCAAGAATCAGTGTTTGGACTTCTTACTTCTTTACTATATATGTTGTTACACTGTACAATCTCAATCCAGCAAGATTATATGTCTTAGTAAAGGCATGATTCTTTACTCTTATCTATTATTATCAATTTTCCACATTATGTTATAATGTTTGAATAACTGCTTTAACAGGTTTTGTCCCCCAGTGGGACGATGTGAACTGTGAGATCTTGGAGGACAAAGCAATCAGATTGCCTGTAATATAATGAGGACTGGATAAGACTTTTTCATTTCCTTCCTCCCTTCCTCCCTTCCTTCTTCCCTTCCCCATTCTTTCCATCCTCTTTCCCTCTCTCTATTTTCTCTTTCTTTTCTTTTTGATAGTACTCGGTTTTGAGTTCAAGGATTCTGCTTTCTAGACAAGCACTCTGCCATACGAGCCACAACTTCAACTCATTTTTCTTTACATTTATATTTACATAGGTTCTGAGTCATTTTGCCTAGGCTACTTTTGAACTGTGACATTTCTACTTATGCCCCCATAGAATTATTTGGTTTGGACTGAAACTATAATTTTCCTGTTTCTATTTCCCAAATAGCTGGAATTTTCAGCATGAGCCATTGTAACAACTGAGAACTAGATAATTTTGATGTTGGCTACCTGTTTAGTGAATGCTTGCAAATGATGATCTGATTGTATGGATGAATCCTATGGATTTCCAGAACTGAAATACACCAGACTACAGCTGATTGGGTGTGTCTTTGAGAAGAAAAAGAAACAACTATTTACAACTTTCTTAAATATAAAACAAGCACAATGCAAAAGCACAAATACTTACCCTTCTAATTCTCCCTTGATTTGTAACTTGGAAGGAGCATTCATTTCTTGTTTTAACTTGTAATCTGATCAATTATTTTCTCATCTATGATCTAGGTGTATTATTATTCTCCATACTTGTTATTCTTACCTGACTGTGGATATCTCTCAGTCAGATGATGAGTGTTTAGTTTTATCTCCTCTGCCACAGCTCCTCTTAGATATTACAGGCCTATATCACAGATTGAATATCCATTATCTAGAATGCTTGAGACTAGAAGTGTTTTAGAGTTTGGATAGTTTTAGATTTGAAAAAAATATTTTTATATAGGAACATAATGCTGTATTTTAAAAATGGATACAAATCCAGGCAAAAATTCATTTGTTTCATTTATACCTCATATATATATATATATATAAAAGAAATTGTATGAAGTATTTAATATAATTTTTCTGTATGCAACACTGTTTTGTAGTATGGAATTCTTCATGCTATGACACTATGTTAGCATTTCAGAATGTGGAGCACAAAATGAGATAATATGTATAAGTGGTGTGAGTCATATTAAGAAACTTTATTTACTTGGTCAACCGACTACAAGACCAAGACTAGGATATATGTGTGTATCAATGTGCAGACCGTAAGGGAACACTCATTTTCAAGGTACTACATTTGACCTATAATTCCTGATCTTTTGGCCAACCAAGTTTAAAGAAAAACCTCTTGACTGTTGTTGTTGTTTTTAATATACTATGTGACTTTTTTTGTTTCTTTTGTATGTTCTTCCCCCATTGTATATCCCCTGTTGTCACTGTATTTGATTTTGGTACCCTGGTATTGTATATAGGTTTATTTGAATTAGAAAGGGAAGGGGAACAACAGAATGGTGAGACAAAGACAAGGGGAAGGGGACCAATGCAACAGCAATATAAACAAGGCAATATGTTGGAAATGATCCGTACTATTTGGGAGCGGGGGCGGAGGGAGAGAAAGTAGGAGAAAAATGAGGGAAGGGGTAAGAAGTTTAACAAGAAATTTACTTATTACCTTACTCCTTTCAATTTCACTGGCTCTTTGATTTATAACTTTCAGAATTAACCTACTCAGCTGATTGTATCCTGCCTATATCCCCATCATGGCTCATGCATGTTTCACCCCATCTACTTGCTGGAAGTCTTCTCAGAGCTACTACTCTCTCCAATCTCAGGACATGGCTGTATTAGTCAGTTTGGCATTGACACAACAAAATAGCCAGGGCAACTGCCTTAACAAGAAAAGAGGTGAACTCACAGTTTGAGAAGCTTACCAGCATGTCATCTTGCACTGGGCTTAAGTCTAGAGAAGAGCTCATGGAAAATGGTGGGTAGCAGTGGTGGGAGAGTGTGTAGCAA
>NW_012267264.1:10100905-10138405 GCF_000151885.1 Dipodomys ordii
ATATCTCCTGTGGCATTTTAGTTCAGTTCTGTCCATTTTGTCATCATGGTGACAGTAAAAGTAATGCATGTTTTATTAGAAAGTATTAGAACCCTAGAAAGAATACTACTGCCTTACTTAATATTAAGATTAAATGGGGTCTTTACTATTGTGTGTGGGTGCCTATATCAGGGGTTAAACGTAGGGGTTTTCTAACACATGATTCTCTACCACTTGAGGCGAACCTCCAGTATGCTATTTTGCTGAATAATTGGAGATGAAGCCTCACCAACTTTTCTTTCCAGGCTATCTTTGAACTGCTATCCTAGGTCTCAGTCCAGTGAGTAAGTAGGATCACAGGCTTATACCATTAACACCAGCGCTAAGCTTGAGTATTATTTTTCTGAAGTAATTCATTTACTGAAAATTGGAACTAAGTGCCTAGGGATTAAATACAAAGCACTAGAATAAAACTTAAATTATATTTCCAAATTTCTCTTTACGTTTTGGATTCAAAGAAGTGGACATCAGCCTGTTGTAAGCCAAATAAGATTCTTCTAGCCACCCTCCACTACATGTAGGAGAGCTTCCTACTTGACAAAATTAGTGAAAAACTTATTTAGAAATGTACATATACATGTGAACATGTATATGTTCTATATACATACATATAAAAGTCCACATGAACTGATTTATTGACTTGTAAGTGGCTGTGCATTTTTTATTCTGATTTTGCTGGTACTGGGATTTGAACTCAGACCCTCTCAGCCTGCTTGTCTTTGATTCCTTGGCTGATTGTCTACCACATGAATCATGCGTCTAGTGTGTCATTTAGAAAAGGCCAAAGGAAACACAAACTTCTTCTCACTCTTCTACCTTCCCCTTTTGTTTCTTCTGGTCACCCTCTCTTATATTTTTCGCAAATGGAAAGATCTTGGTGGATTCTGTTCCTCATAATATGGACTGGATTAGTTGCTGTAGATTAGTAACGATGATATGACCTCTGTGCAGAAGAACAAATGTAATTGTTCAACCTCCATAGCAAAACAACCCAAGGCCTTGAGATTTTTAGACCATGGTTCTCCTATTGGTCAATGGCTAAGAAATAACCAGTTGAAAAATATGTGGAATGTGACATTTCTCTATCACTTCCGAGCAACCTATGTAAAACTTTTTCTTTTCAAATTACAACTATACTTTGTTCTAAAATTTAAATATCCTTAAACACACAAGCTTTTGTTTTGGAATTGTCTTACCACATTTTACATCAAAATTTTCAGACTGTACTAAATTGTCCCTATTTCTCCAACATATTGCTTTTAATCAGTCACTTGATCCCATTTTCTTATCCCTATTACGTCCATCCATTCATATATCTACCTATATATCTAAATATCACTTAATTTACTCAACAGTAAGTCTTACTATTACAACATCACTGAGACTTTTGTTTCTTATAAGTGCATTAGTCAATTGATTCAACATCAGTTAAAATGGTGGTCTTTTATGAGCTATTGTTCTGTAAAATTCATTATAATATCAATATAAACAGATTATTTTTTTCAGCAATACATTGACTAATGATTTAGGAAATAATTCACTCTTAATCCCAGATTCTGTTTAGAATTCAGTTTTCCAAATTACCCATCACTTTTTCTTTACTCATGTTCCTTGATGGAATCTTGAACTAAATAAACAAAAATCTGTAAGGCAAGTATGCTGCCATGATGTTATTTTTCCCATGACTTCTTTGATATATAAAGTGGAAGCCTATATTCCTGTGACTAAAAATGCTTATTAGAACATGCTTGTCAAGTTTTATTTGAGCACATGCATACAAAACAAGTTTAAACTGAAACAGTATAGTTTATAATTGTAAGAATTCATGAATATAAGCAAAATACATATTTAGTATTACAAAGTGAATACACAGGATTTTAGCAGATTAATTATCTAATCCTCCAGTGATGATTTTCAGAATGATATCTCCATCTGGATACCAAAATCTACATGACAAATTGTGTGTCAACATAGATAGGGACAAGTATATTTTCTTCATGTCAAGTTTAGACACATTACTTCTGATATAAGTAGATATAATGTATAGTTTGTGGAGTGTTAATAAAATGTTACCTTTAATCTCAAGAAATTATCCCACAACAGCTTTAGGTAGATCAACCACTAGAGATGTGCCAAGCCATGAGTTCAAACCTCAGTGCTACCAAGAAAGGAAAAAAAAGAATGAAAGAAAGTCAGAGAGGGAGGAAGGCAGGAAGAAAGGAAGAGAAGGTGGGAGAAAAGGAGGAAGGGAGAAAGGAATGAAGTAATTCTTGTTATTCCAAAAGTTGAGATTAAGAGGAAATAGGAAACAATAGCAAGCAAGAAAAACCATTTGAGTCCTTATCTTGGGGTTCAACTTATCTGACCGTTTCTGCTTGTCTCAGACATATATTAGTTATTGCAAATAAGGGAAACCATGGGACCTATGTTTCTTTGGGCCTGGCTTACTTCATTTAATATAATTTTTTCCACGCCTTTCCATTTCCTAACACATTCTTTCTGATAGAGGCATGGAATTCCAATATGCATATATATATAAATAAATTATACATATATATATATATATATATATATACAACATTTTCTTGATCCATTCATCTACTGAGGGGCATCTGGGTTGGTTCCATATCTTAGCTATGGTAAATAATGCTGCAATAAACATAGTTGTGCTGGTAGCTTTAGTGTGGTCTTGTTTGTGATCATTTGGGTAAATGCTCAAAAGTGGGATTGCTGGGTAATAGGGGAGCTCTATGTGGAGTCTTTTGAGGAACCTCCATACTACTTTTCAAAGTAGTTGAACAAGTTTACAATCCCACCAACCATGCAGTAGGGTTCCCTTCTGTCCACATCCACTCTAATATATTTATAACATAATTTCTTTGTTGCTTTGTATGTTCCTCCCTCACTGTAGAACCCCTATTTTCACTGTATTTGATGTTAGTATAACTTGTGGAGAGGAAGGGAAAAAACAAATTGTTTAAATAGGAATACAGGTGGACCCATTTCAACAATGAGATGTACGAGACGTTATGTCGAAAAACAAACTTTACAACTTTGGTGGGGGTGGGTAATAAAAAAAAGAAGTAGGAAATAGGAAGCTTGGTGCAGTGATTCACTGTCATTTGAGTTACGGGGAAAATAGAGAAAGTAACATCATGATCTAAGCCATTCCAGCCAAAAATGAGACACTATTTGAAAAATCTCAAAAGCAAAGATGACTGAAATTGTGGCTCAAGTGGTAGAGCACCTGCTTAGCAATCACAAGGCCCTGTCTTTAAGCTCACAGTACTGTGAACAAACAAGAATTATGTCCAGGGCTGGGAAGGTGGCTCAGTCGTAGAGCGCTCGTCTTGCATGCTTAAGGCCCTGGGTTCGATTCCTCAGCACCACATAAGCAAAAAAGAAAAAAGCCGGAAGTGGCGCTGTGGCTCGAGTGGTAGAGCACTAGCCTTGAGCTGAAGAGCTGAGAGACAGCACCCAGGCCAAGAGTTCAGGCCCCATGACCGGACCCAAAGAAAAAAAAAGAATTATGTCCAGTGGAATATCCTATTACAATTGATATTAAGGATTAGATTAACCCATGTTTTTGTTCATCATTTTGCTATATATATCTTATGTTTTAAGCATGTGAATCATATGAGACTGAATTTTACCTATACATTACACACATATACATATATATATTTTATTACATAGACACTGCATACCATCTAATTTGTTCAGTTAAAATGAATAATGTTAGTTTTGCCTATTTCAAATCTGACTTTTATTGTCACTGATCTAATATAAGTTTAACTAACATTGACCTGAATTACTTGAGTGGACATTCAGAGGCGGTGTATAGACTTTCAGTCATTGTGCTAAAGCCTACACAGGCAGGCTACTGTGCATAGTCCTCATCTTCCTGTCAATATGATGAAATGAGATCC
The DNA here is from genome assembly GCF_000151885.1 of Dipodomys ordii. Taxonomy (NCBI): domain Eukaryota; kingdom Metazoa; phylum Chordata; class Mammalia; order Rodentia; family Heteromyidae; genus Dipodomys; species Dipodomys ordii. The sequence goes on from NW_012267264.1 coordinate 10,104,874, forward strand.
TGATTTCAGGTAGGAGGGAGGATATTCTGAAACTAAAGGGTGTCACTTTAGTTCATAGAGTGAACCACTTAAGCCTGTCTCTGCTACCATGTGCTTCCAACTCAGGGCATATACAAACCACCTCAGAAGCTGACTTTTATGATTGTAACATAGAAATGGAAATAGCTGACTGGCAGAGGCGCTGGGAAGATTAAACACTTAGCAGGTGCTTGATCAAAATAGGCTTCGTTGTGGGAAGATAGTTAGGCAAAGTGACAGTAAAAAATGTATATGTGAAATAGATATCTAATACAAATGAAATGTTTATAGATCATGGATAGTACAAGAACAAAACATAAGTGATTTATTTCTATGATTGACAGTATCTTTATAAGCAAGAATCTTGTAGGCAAACAATCCAAAACAAAAACATTAATCTTATTTCTTATTAATAAAGGCCAGATCCTTTTTCTGTTATTGACCAAACTTATCTGCCTCTTGTTAGATTCTGCTTCTGAAAAGAATGCAAAGCACCATGGATTCCCTACAGCAAGAAGTGTCCTTTTATTTCTACATTATGTGGATAATTTTGAAATGTGTACACTAATATCCACATGCAAATTTGGGATAAATTTGGTTATTTTGATAACAGAAATCAAGAATATATTGTCTTCATTAAGATTTTTTATTATACTCTAGAAAAATCTAATCCTTCCTTTTTCTGTAATTCTGTTATGAGATGAAACCATTTTAAATCATTTAAATCATTTTTAAAATGTAACTATGCAAAGTAACTATGTGTGCAAAGTTTGAAAAAGTAATGAGAACATTTTTAAAATTGTTTTCCTTCCTGACTCAGGAATGTCAATATAGGCTACTGAGTGGAACTGATAACTTTGAATTTTAATGCTAATTGCAAAATTAAGTTGAAAATGTTGAAAGAAGGGCATTGGATTTAAACCTCTAAGGAGTTGTTTGAAGTAAATTACAATTTAAGCAAGTAATTGTAGAATAAAACACAAATTTCTATCTCTACTAAGCTTACTTAAAATTTAAAAATTACACTTCTAAAGATTATACTAGATTTAAGTTTAACTGTAAATTTTAGGTGTTTTGTGATGGTTGTTGCTTAGTGCCATGCAGCTTTAAGTAGTAGAATAGTGCAATGCACTCAAGGAATAAACTATAAATTTCTTTTTCCACAATGCCTTTTTATTAGTTTTTATAACATCAGATAGATTGGAACTTATATTTGTTAATACATTTCAATCCATAAAATGAATGGAACTTTCCAGTAATTATTAGAGTGGATTTTTCTCCATCATTTAGCATTGCCTTTGCTACAGATAGAAATTCTGTTTACTTTTAGAATGCATTGTCACAAAAAGAGAAGAAAAATAAGATCCATGCACTAGAGAGAGAGAGAGAGAGAGAGAGTGTGTGTGTGTGTGTGTGTGAGAGAGAGAGAGAGAGAGAGAGAGAGAATGAGAGAGAGAGAGACCTTATATATCCTCCGTTGTCACTGTATTTCATTGTGGTACCCTGTTCTTATATATACATTTACCTAATTTGGGGAGGGGAAGGGGAATAGCAAAATGCTGAAACAAGGACACAGAATGACCCATTGAAATATGAGACTCACAAGACACTCTGTTGGAAATGAACTTTACAACTTTGGGGTGGGAGGAGGAGTGGGGAAGTGGGGGAGGGAAGGGATAGTAGGAGAAAAACAAAGGAGGGGATAACAATGTACTCATTACCTTACTCATGTAACTGTAACCCCTCTGTACAGTATCTTTACAATAAAATAAAAATTTAAAAAGACACCTTAGTGAATGAACAAATAACTTATTTGTTTCAGCATGCTACTATGCTACTTTTATTTATTTATTTTTTACCTAATCCTTCATTATGAATTCATCAGAAATCTGCCTTGAGAATATAAACTCCAAAATGTTATGCCTCACAAAGTGTTTTGATTGTTTGGATTAAATGAGAGGTTTTAACTCTCTTTTAATTTGGTTACTTAATAGCTGTGAATTCTTAACCAGAAAATAAAATGATACTCTATTTTTTTCTTGCCTATCCTTTCAAACAAAACCAGTTCTATTATAAATCCAGGAAGCTGTATCTCAGTTGTTTTGGTCATGTACTACATATAACAATGACACTTTCTGCATAGTCTTTGATTTGAAATTGTGATTTTCAACTTAGGAGCTGTGGGATCCTCGCTGATTTCATATTCATCTTTTGAGATAGGGAAGGGGATAATATATGATGCACACTCTTGTGGTTTAAGGTTAAATACCATAACAGAAAATATACCTAGTGCAGTAGTCAGCTCATAGTGCTAATTCATTATTCACTTGTCAATAACTTTGAAGAACAAAGTGTGAAAAGAATTGTTGTAAAAGTACAAAACACAAACGAAAGTCTTTAAATACTGTCAGCTCAAGAAACAGTATCTGCATAGCACATTTGAATCAAATATATTTTTTCAAACATCTTCTTTTCCCAAAAGATCTGCATACTTAGTATACCTTCTTGACTCTATAGTATTTATACTCTCAACTACAATATTCTTTTGTTTGACTCATATATATATATATATTACTTTTAAATATATTTACTTAACAGTTCTTTAACTTAAATTATTTATATATTATGTACAAGAGGACTCATATTAAAATATAGTGTCAAAAATAAACTCACACAATATATATAAGTACATACTCACATAACATTGTTGAGAATTAGAGAAGGAAGAGTGAATGAAAACAGACAGAATGGCTCTTTCTATGGTATTGCATTGCTGTGATGTGAAAGTGTGAAAAACCTTGGAAATGCTTCTATGACCAGAGATATCAGAAAACAATAACTAGAAATATTTTTATTTTGGGTCTGTCCCCACTTTCACACAGAAAAACATGCATTCTCATTTATCTATCTATCTGTATCTGCTCATGAGTGTCTTCACATGATGGAATTCCTCTTTAAAGCCAAATGTACTTTAAAAGCAAGACTATTTCTGTTACCTAAAGCTCAAGAATACTAAAATCCATATTCAATGCTTTATCTTAAATTACATATCACATTAAATGAGAAAAAAGTAGGCTGAACTGTAACTCTTGAGACATCAGGTACTTAAGTGTATAGTAAAAGGAAAATTAACGTGTTACAGTTAGCTAGATAGTCATGTTTTGAGGGCAATCATTTTTGATGTATAAGAGTATTCATAAAAAATGATATGAAGAAACTGAAACGTTTCCTTTTCAAATAATAAGGAACACCATTTCTTATTAATATTATGAAATAATAGACATATTTTACATTAAAATCTAGTCCCAGAAATAAATCAAACCAAAAGAGCAACAATGTATTGCACTATATGTGTGTATATGAAAAGTTACTTGAAATTATTTTATCATATGTCTTTATTCCTGTTTTAACCTTGAGAACCCACAAAGGCAAATGAAAATACTGAGCTAGTCAAATTCTTTTTTTTTTTTTACAGTAGAGTAAACCTATTTGAAATAATGTAAGATAACATAAAAATGTCCAAAATATACCAGGTTAACAATATGAGTAAACATAAAATGTAAAGAATTAAGGAGAATTCAGATTGTTATCACTTATTAAAAAGCAACCTGGAAATTGTGGGGTAGCAAGTGTACTTTGAATTGTTTTGATACTTTCAAAAATCAAACACTGGCATTTAAGAAGCTTCTTTCAAAATTGAGGTTGTTTGTTTATTCTTTGTTTTTAAGTTTTTATTGTTATTATACAGGTGATCTTGGTTTTTAAGTTTTTTATTGTTATTATAAAGGTGATGTACAGAAGGATTGTTCATTCTTTTCAAAACCCACAAAAATTGCTATAAATGTACTGTATGCGAAAATGTGTAAACCCTTGAACATTTAAATTAATACTAATGAGATAAACTATCTGCCTGTTTCAATTCACAACAGCTGCACATATTTTAAAAGGCTCAATTAAAGTTTATTCAGACTAGATAATTGATTCAATGTGAAGAGTGATGTCAGCATTAGGTATTTTATAAAACAGGTATTTTATAAAACACAATTCTGGGAATATTTGGGAGGGACAAAAAACTATTCAAAACCATCCAAATAAATATTAAGTTCATCTCACTTTTTATATGAAATATGATATGCATATAGGCATGGCCTTTCTTTCCTGTTCGGGGGATACTAACATATTTAACTGCCTAGGTGATATTTTAAATGTGGTTGTCACATGCAAAGTTGTAGTTTTGCTACAAGGAGATTTATCGAGGCTATTGAAATTGGAGAACTAAAGTTTTGGTTCTGTGAAAGTTAAATCTATGAAGCAAATACAAAGCGATGAATGTTATGCATAGACATATGTAATTATAGTACAACAAACATATTTGTAAGCAATGAAATCATGGGAAGCAATGTAGTTTTGTTTATATAAGTATGTGCATTTATATGTAAAATCCAATATTTTTCCATATTAAAAATATTATAATTGTACTTGTACACTTTATGTAGGTATTACAATAAAGAAGAGCAACTTTGAATATAGATTTATTTATTTTTAAATAATTATTAATTTTACCTTATTTTAAGGACAAATGAGAAAGCTAAATCTGGGTACTTGCATGGTTTATTTGAAGTTAATTCACTATGAATTGTAGATATATATATTTTTTTTCTGAAGATCTACTACTACACCACAAAGAGAAAGGTAAGAGTTTATCAAGAGCTCTTTTATTTAGATATTTAGTCATCTACTTTACCTAAATGCCCAAAATGGAGTGACTTTGGTTTCCCTAAATAGGTTGCTGCTATTCATTCCACATCATCTTTCATTTTGATCCACTTGTAGTTCCTGGTGGCTTCAGACTGAATTTTCCCAGGACATTCTCTTCAATGTCACTGCACAAGCCAAATACTGTCCATTACTGATCTGTGTGTCATAGTAATACATCCAAACTCCTGTTTTCTTTTTGACTGCTTCCTTTCATTCAGCTTGCTGCTGTCAAGGTTCTAAACCATTGCATTAATGGAACTGAATTACCAAGTAAAACCAACAAGATTTTTCATAGTTTCCTTAAAGAAAGAAAGAAGAAACTGGAAAGGAATGTAAGACTATTTCCCTAAAGAGAAATGCACAAGTCAAAGAGATACTGCTCAGGCACACTTGCAAGAATATGTTTTCTATTCCTCTTCTAACAATGTCTTTCAAAGCATTGTTAAACACGCACTAAAATCAGGCAAGAGGCTTTTTGCATGTTTAATAATTACTAACTAAGCATTACTAAGAAAGACAAAATAAATTTTTCTTTCATGAAGTTTTCATTTCCAAAAGAATTTCTTTCTAGGCTACAAAAAAGAAAATTCTTATATATGTGATCATTAGAATAAAAAGAACAGCACTTTTTATCGAATGTTTGGAGTGTTATTGGATCAAGATTTCAAGGGTTAAATTGATTAATGTAACAAAAATGCAGGAAACAAGTTAAAAAATAAAAAAAATAGTTATTTTGGGTCACTTATATAGAGGAGGAAAGGCAAACTTTTCACATGCTTTACCACATACAGATGATCATAACAACATCTCCATCATTGCCTTTGTCTATGTTTATAACCAAAATTAAATGGATTCACAGAGATTTATTTCTGCTGCACAAGGTTTAATTTTGATGGGGATCATAAACGATATGTTTCATTGTGCATATATCTAGGAATATGCCCCTATACATATGCCCATGTAGTTCATTATTCTTGACTATGAAGGCTTATGACTATTGACATTGTCAATTTTTATCTCATTACTCATCCCTGCCTACTCTGGGTGCTAATAGTATATTTCTGTGGAGTTTGTGTGTGCTGTAATGTAAATTCTGACATTGCTTGTGTCAGTCACTAATCTACCTCATTCAGTTCATGTCAGGATGATACATCACAATGCTCAACAACTGTCATTGCAGTTTTAAATAGATCTACAATTTCTCAACTTTCCATTTTTTTTTGTTTAGATCCTTGGTACTTTTGAAAAAATTGTGAGCAACTAGCTCATTCTACGATATTCAAGGCAGTTACTGATTTAAAATATTCCCTCCCCAAATTAATCTCAAAGAATAATAGTTCTAAATGAATAATAAATTAGTGTAGAAAGGACATTGATTGAAATTTGCATTTTGAAAAAGAATTAAGAATGTAAGGATATAGACTTCAAAATTAATGATACTTAAAAAAAGGATTTTATAGTATTTAAAAGGTGTAACTTAATCCATGGGGCACTGTTTTAAGTCAAATCTTTTCAGTTATATAGCCTGGGTATATAGATATACTCTTGACTTTTTCTCTGTAGATAATACGTCAGTATTTTTCCTTCTGTTTCTCTGTAGTCTCCATATATCTCCACTTTCAATATACTTTTTTACATTTTCTTTTCTATTTATTTCCTTTTTCCGTTTAGTTTTGTTTGGAGAACAATGAAAAAAATCAAAGCTATTGCTAAAACTATTTGTCATCCACATGAAAGATAACTGACTTTATATGTAAGGAAAATCAGCTAAATTGTTATAAGAAGAACCTATATCAAGATGCTGTGGTTTCTAGGACAAGGTAAAGGCAGGTCCTAAGCCAGACTGATTGAGAGAAAGACCACGACCCACACAACACCACTACCCAGAGGCATCTTCTCTTATGTGCGACCTGAGTAACATCACTCATGAATTCCTGAACCTCCATGCCTGTCAGGTGAGTTCATTTTAAAAGATGTTTTCAAATATTCCTTCACTATATGCTCTGATCTAATACACGATGGACTCAGGACTTGGGAATAAATTCTCAGGGCTCCAGGATGATCATACTTTCAGCTCTTCTCCTTTGTTTTCTCTATATACATCACCCTAAGAGTGCTACTATGAACTTGGATGAACCCAAGCTCTGCTTGTTTGTTAAAAATCAGCACTTGAAAACTCAAATTTGTACCACACAGAATTAAACCTTTTTTTCCTCCAAAACTTTTTTTGTAGATTTCCTTTTGTGGGTGCTCTTCTAACTTCAGTCTCTTATGTGTCACCTATGAATTGTTTAAGTAAAAAAAAAGCAGCCTGCCAGATTGACTCCAACGCCCAGCCTGTGTTGAGTATGCACTTTGGAAAGATTTAAACCTTTTTAATAAGTGAATGTATGACAGCATACCACGAGTTACATAAAAGAACTTCAATAGTTGGCTACATACATCTTTCATTCTGAGGCTCACACTATTTTCTTTTTTTGCTTGTTTGTGGGGCCTGAACTCTGGTCCTGGGCGCTGTCCCTCAGCTCTTCAGCTCAAGGCTAGTGCTCTACCATTTGAGCCACAGCACTACTTCCAGCTTTTTCTGCTTATGTGATGTTGAGGAATCAAACCCAGGGGCTCATGCATGCAAGGCAAGCACTCTACCACTGAGCCACCTTCCCAGCCCTACTCACACTATTTGTATCAAGCCTTTCTTCAAGAACTTATTTTAAACAATAGTAACAGAATTTGTATCTCATTGCTAGAAGAAACTATTGAGAAATAGGACTCTATGAAAGCATCTTCTTGTGGAAATGTGATGAACAATTAGGTCTTTCCTACCTTTATCAGCTATCTAATTTCTGGTGCAGCTCCTGAGGCCTCCATTTTTCAGTCACTTGACTAAAGAGTGCATACTGCTTGAGATATATTCTTAATCTTTCTCATGGAAGCTATGGTCTGGTTAGTAGATAAATGAGTCCATCCATACTGACTTTCAAGCCAGGCCCTAATTTCTTGATTAAAACCTGCAATGATACAAAGCCCAGGTCCTTGTGGGATAAAAAGAACAATGAGGAGGGCTAAGAGAATGTTGTTGGGAGAAAATAAGCATGATTTTTTTCCCCATAAACCATTGTCAAGGTAAAGGAGAACTCCCAGATAGGATTAGATGACCAAGATGCCAGGCTCTGAGGTATCAGTGATCAACTCTGAAGATTTGCGCCTTTGGCTTTTCTATTCTTGGTTTATATCCTGACTCATATTTCCTATGTAGTTCATTTGGAAAATTCCTTTCTCATTTTGTTTCATCTTTAACTCTAATCAGAACCTACTTATCTGATGAGTTCAATTGATACCAAAAAATGTTCTGTTCTCAATGTAATAATATTCAGATCATTGTCTGTGTTTTTTTTCACCAAGAGCCCAAGGTCCATACATTATTGTAACCTCCTGCCTTCTGTTCCATGTTACTCTCTCCCCATTTCCCCAAACACCATAAAGTTGAGTGAAGACAATCTGAAAAACATTGTTTTCCCTAGTTCCTAATATTTTTTATTAAAGTATTTTGGGGTCTTAACAAAAAATGATGTATTTTTCATATTGTTATCTTCAATGATAACAAAGAGCTACTGATAGTATTTTTATTAATTTTAAAACCATACTTATTAAGTTCATATTCATTAAAAAATGTGCCTTAATTGAAAAAGACCAAACTTAATTAGAACTCTTCCAATTCATCCAGAATGTTATTTGGTGTCTCTACAATGGTTTTAGTTTATGTTTTCCCCATCTACCCTACCATTTTCTTTCTTTTTTAAAAAATTAAGTTCTTAGAATGATGAAGACCTTGTTTTCTTTTTCCTCTACCACTTGTTCTCTAAGGAATATTTGTGGAATCTGAAGTGTGACCACTACCCCTGCACCTCATTTACATGTCATGTTTTAGTACAACTGTTTCTCAAAATACTTGAAGTAAGTTTCCTCTGTTTCCACTTTATGGGTAAGCATGGGACATATGGGATTAAGGGCCATTCATTGAGTTGGTTAAACAGCATTCAAAGAAACCTCTGTGATAGAAACACAGTAAATAGTAACTCTTATTCTAATTACTGTTTTATGTAGGTAGGAAAAGTGACCTTCAAGTAGGCTCTTGGTCAAATGTGCCAAGTTAGACTTGTGAAAGTAAGTACCAAAGGTTCATTTTTTTCTTTCATATTTTAAGACAACTATAGGGTATGTTTTTTCTGTCATTGGTATTTTATCATGTGACAACATAAAATTTTTGAAAAGAAGTTGCCAATAAAATATTTTTATGTTTTGTTTTTCCCCTTCCCCTCCACAATTTTTACCGACATCAAATATAGTGAAAGCAGGGGTTATACTGTGGGGGAGGGACATGCAAGGCAACGAAGAAATAATCTTATAAATGTATTAGAAACAATCACACGAAAGAAAAAAAAACATTTGAATACATATCTTAGTTTAAATAGGGATACAGGTGGACCCATTGCAACAATGAGACGTACAACTTTGGTGCGGGGTGGGGGGGATGCGGGGAGGATTAGGTGGGGGTTCGGGGAGGATGGGAAGGGATGTGAAGGAGAAACAAAGGAGGAGGCTACAATGCTTGATAAGAAATGTACTTATTATCTTGCCCATGTAAATGTAACCCCTCTGTACAGTATTTTCACAATAAAAAAAAGAAAAAATATTTTTAGGCCAGAGATAGCATAATTTATATGGGATACATTTGAATAACATTGCAAATTAAAGATATATGTTCTTTTTAAAAATGTGTATTGGGTGCCAGTGGTAATCCTATGTGCTCAGGGGATTGAGCTCTGAGGACTGAGGTTCAAAGCCAGCTTGGAAAAGAAATGAAATTATTTTTCTCCAATAAATTCCAAAAAGCTAGAAGTAGAACTGCGGCTTAACTGGCATAGTGCAAATTTTGGGTAACAAAAGTTCAGAGACAACAGTGAGGCCCTGAGTTCAAGTCCTAGAACTGGTACACACACACACACACACACACACACACACACACACACACACACATGTATGTAATGGGACTAAGTGATAATTATTACCCCAATCCATTTCGCATGACCTCTTAAGGAGGGAATTGTAATACTTTTGTAATATTTATTCCCAAATGTTTCTTTCACCTACTGTGTGTCATGCTATTGAGGAATATTCTTCTAATAATTTCTAGCTAGAAGGAACACACAGGAGAGTGTGCTGAGTGCAAAACCCATTTGAAATCTGACAGTGGTGCCTCTAAAAACTGCTGGACAGAATAATAAAAGTAGATATGTTTTTGTCTCTTAGGCAACTGTAAACTATTCCTATTAAATTGAGTACTTACTGCAATTTCCCCCCACTGGTTTTATCTTCGACATGAATCAAGTGATCTTTTTCATATAGTCAATATTAAATGTGTCTAAATATCATGAACCAAAAACTATATCCTGAATGCCAGATTCCACCAATCACTAAGATTAGTGATCAGACATGACTGGGTTACAATTATCAAGGACTCATCATAGCCATGAATATTTATTATGTATTGTAATGAACTTCATATATGAATTTAAAAGTAGAATTAGGACAACAGTTTATTCAAAGCAAAATGTCTAGTCATGGCTGATATAGTCATGGAAAACATAGTCATGGAAAATTATATTTTTGTGGATCCAGGTGTAAGTTAGCCATCTATCTGCCATGATACCAAAATTCTTTCTACATTTGCAGTTACCACTACAGTTAGCCACTATTTGTTAGAGTAAATGCACTAAGGCACACTTAAACACAAATATTAATGTATTTATGGTTATACTCAGTAAATAACACTTGAGAGGGAATTTCTGTGACTAGCTCTGAACTTAGGGCAAGTAGAAGGAAGTTTGAAAAATTGGTGAAAATATTACCCATCTTATATTTGTAGACCTGCCCTTTGTATAAAAATATCTTGATTTTGAGATATCTCTTGATGAATGTATGCTCATGTATACTTCATAGTATTTGGGTTTTTTTCTGATGTATTTTTAAAGTTAAACACAATCCTGATCTTGAGAAATATATTCTATGTTCATCATCCTAACTCATTTCATTGGTGAGTGAAATGTTCTAATAACAGTGCTGGGGTTTCCATACACAAGAAATTCAGCAAAAGGTTTCACAGGCAACTCTTAGGAGACTACATTGCGAAGACATACGCTTATCCTTTATTTAGGATGACAAAAACTTAAACATATCTTTCAGTACTGTCTCTCTTTTTTATCACACAGATACCCTGTATATCAGTAATCTGGACACCAAGTTATTTAAAGCTATTATTTGGTACTATAATAAGTAGTAATTTAAATACAAGGTAAAATCACCACATTGTCTTGTTTACTACTGATGTTAATTTTAAGCTGACGTTCAATGCTCCCCCAAAAGGCAGCCTATGATTTGTTATTATTAAACTGTCAACTCTGCCTTGAGTTAGAAATAGATTCACACTCCACTTTTTACAGCGTATCACTTTATTTTCTATCAGTCAAAAAAAAATCCAGAATCGTTTTAATTGTGTCTGTGCTATTTTTCTATTAACTGTTTCATGCATTTTTCCTGGCCTTTTAATTGCAGTTTAATAGTGGTCATTAACACATTAAGGGGTGTTAGAAGAACATTTGAAGTTCTCTTGACTTCTACCAAAGTTGACACTTCAATGCTAGAGTAATTTCAGCTATTCATTTATTTAATAGTGACCTATGCAAATGCGGAACCATGTCATTTTACAAATTGACTGTAATAATTAACTAGAAAGGCAGAGTAAAATGAAACAGGTTATAATTAGAATATAACTGCTACAGTATTACGTCAGCTGGAATAAAATAATCTCAAATGATTAAATTGGTTTCAATTATTAAGAATCAGTTTAATGTACCCACTGTTCTGATTTTTACATTTCTCTTTTTTGTGTGCATTAGATGTCACCTCATACAATTTATGTATTTTATTCATCTTGGTAAAACAGGCATTACAGAAGTTTAATTAAGTAGTAAAAGACTTCACATTATTCTACTGAATTCTAAATTAGTTGTAAAAACTAGACAGAGTGCATGCTACATACTAGTCAAGATCATTTCAATTAGCTCTATCTATTAAACCACCCAACATTCCTCTTACACAGTAAATATATGTAACATGTCACTAACCATCAGAGGATGTATTTTAATCACATAATTATCACAACTTTCACAACTGGCTGTTGGATTATCATCTTCATCACTTTTATGCATAATAATTGAGCCATCTTTCTGAATCACCAACACTTTTCTGTCTTTGTGATTCATATACATTTGGAATCAGGACTGGTTTCATGGACTTGCAACCAATGGAGGGTCAAGGCTCCTTTGCATTCAGAAGCTTTCACATTCTGCTTTTTGTTCTTTGTCCATGGAATTCTTTTGCTCTGGGCCTGAGGTGCTGTCCCTGAGCTCCTTTGACTCAAGGTCAGAGCCCTACCTTAGAGCCACAGGTCCACTTCCGGGTTTTTCTATGATTTGGAGCCAAGAGTCTCACAGACTTTCCTGACCTGGCTGGCTTAGAATCTCAATTCTCGAATTTCTGCCTATTGAGTAGTTAAGATTACAGGCATGAGCCAACAGCGCCTGGCTGTCTGTGGAAGTTTCAAAATTGTTGAGTGAGCAGTGTTATATTTTCCTTCTACTTTGGGCTCTACAAGTTGTGAAGCCTAATCTAACCTGAACAGTCTGGTAGGGTAGGCTCATGAATTGATCACGTTTGGCCAAATGCATTTTGCACTTCATTCACATGATTACAGGGAATTTGCCATTCCTGTTGCTTCACTTCAGGAATTCTTCTTCAAGGGGGCAGCATGGAAAAGAAGGGCATCGACTCGGCAAGTTAAACTAGACAAAAAGTTTGGCAATGGAACCCAAGTCATCACAGCCAGCTCCTTTCCGTGTTAAAGGCTGTGTTTTAATTAGCATGCTCATATCCAAGTTTCAGTTTTTTCATTTCTTATTATAATAAATAATTTATATAATAGAAGAACATTTAATAAAGGAACAAACAAAAGAACATTTGAAATAGGCTCCAATTCAGAGCGTGAGTACTTTGATCTAGGTGATAAAAATTGGTTTCCAGTCAACATGTATTTCCAAATTCTGGAATATCCTTTATCCCATAAATATCTTACAATAATTTGTAGATAGTTTTAAGTGAAATAATAAAGATGATGTCTGGAGGCCTCAATCTTTGATTATTTTTAATCTCAAACTCTAAAGTTTTAAGTATTAAATATTCTTTTAAATTGATGTGGCTTTTGATATAATGTCTCTTACTCTGCTCTCATTTTTTTCATTGGTCCTGACATCTTTAGTTTGATCAGAAATTTTGGAAGTATAATGAAAGAACTTCTCATACCATTCCTAACCAGAGTACTGTTTAAATGCAAACCTTACTGATTAAGGAGTTTTATTAATGTTTTACTAATGTGTACATTTTTGGTGTTATTTATCCATTAGGTTAGTAATTTCTCTGGAACTTAACAACATCAAGATTGTGTGTTTGTGTGTGTGTGTTACACTCTTAAATAACCATGCTAGATTTCGTACCCTGGGGAAATGACTCTGAACCAACAACAACAAGGTTTGATCAGAACAAAAGTAAAATCCTTTTTTTCCCTCTCTCTTAGTATTACTATCTTTATTCAATCCTAGAATTCTCAGGTTATTTACAACAGATGTTTGGAAAACAATGAGGAAGCCATTATATATAGGAAATTAAGAATTAGGAATCAGGAAAATTACGAATCAGGAAAACCTTCACAATAAACTGATTCACAGAGATCATGTCTTGAGATTCTAGACCCTATTATCAGTTAAATTGAATCCTCTGATGCTTAGATAAAAACACATCTTACTCCTTCTGCACTGCTGCAATTCATTAATTCAAGCAAATGTTAAGTCAACAGTTTTTGAAAAAATAATTGAGTAAAACTAAGTGAGATGATTCTCAGGTCATACTGTTCTTTATCTATTTAGTCTAGATATGAAGTAAAAACTGTGTTCTACTTATGGCATCATGAGGTCAAAAGAGTAAAAGGATAAAATATTTATTTTAAAAAGAATAGCAATATTTTTAAAAGAAAAATCCACTTAGAAATTGAAAAAATGCCTTGAGCTTCAAACTCACTTCTATTTTTTTTCCAAATGGAATTAGAGTTCTTTCTTATAATGTGATTGTAATTAATATTGTGCAGTTGTAATAATATAATTATTATTAATTACATTTTGAAAATGTAATTAAAATCCATTGCTTGGTACAAAGGCAATCACTAGATTACAATTATCTGCATTTCTAAGAGAAACAATTAATATGGCAATTTTCAGTTACATAGTACAAATAACCAGATACTGTATGTCTTATAACTATTAATTCATATACCTGGAACAATAGTAAACATAGATAATACATGCACATTTTATTTTAGGAGTAAAATTTTCAACATCTGTCTTTAACACATTTGTAATTTAGTTGCTGATTTGTAAAACAGCGTTCATTTACATTCATTTCTATATTTATGTGTGACATCTCGAATGGCACATATTTAACTTCCCAGAAGCATATATATCATAATATATCACAAACAGCATCATTAACATTTCAAATAGGGGTTAGTTCTGTATTCATGAGTTAGAATTTAATAGTAGATTAAATATAATTGCAAGTGCATACTCGTAATAATGTTACAGAGTTGTCAATTAAATGCTATTAATGGGAGGTTAAATTTTCTATGAGTTCATAGACAATGTCAAATTTCAGATTGCAGGGTTTACACTTTTATCACTCATGGAATTTATTCTACTTTAAAGACTGCCTTAGTTTATTTAGCAGTGAAATGGGATGACAATTTCATTTATTCTACATCCTTTAAGGCAGTAGAGATTTTCTTTGAAATTAAAAGCAAACTGTAACAGAATGTAAGGTTGAGTTGATAAATCACATTTAATTTTTATTTTCAGAAAAGATGATGTATTTAATAGATGGAAACATTTAAAGAGAGAGACTGATTCAGAGAGGGAGAAAGATAGAGAGATGTGTTTAAATATAATTGAATATAATGCTATTGCTAGCTTCTATTATGCCCATCTTTTAACAATCTATTAATGAAGGAATTGTTAAGATATGTTCATATTTCTGGGTGATAACAAAGTATTTTTACTTTAAAATTTTTGTTTGTGTTTGGTTTAGATTTCTCATTAAATAAATAAAATTACTTTAATAAACAAATCTTAATTAAGTAATTTTCCATAGTCTACACACAGAAATAGTCCAGAAGCCAGAAAGCTAAAAGAATTTGAAATTTAAAATCTTCACTCAGGCTCCCCAAATGACAAAGGAAAAAGTGAATTCTAAACCTATGGGGAAAATATAGTGAATTCCCTGCTCCTAATACTTTTCTTATTTAATTCACTTCACTGGTGTGCAAATTACCTGAAACTCATCTAAAGTTCTGAGTAATGCACCATTCACTCCATTCAACTTAGCCCTAACTGAAACCCCAACCTTTCTCAGTTCATTATACTGATTATATTGATCAATTTAATTTTTATTTAGTGTTACTCCATAATTCTGCCAATAAATCAGATATTGAGAAAAAAACTAGAAACAAAAAAATTCTAGAACATTTCAGTGAATTGTGTATAATACATAGAATATTTAAGAATTTTTTTCCTCCTGGTTGGTGAATCATCTGTAGTCCACAAATAAATACTCCTAGGATTTATTTCCCATCCTACTCTCTACCATTTGTCTGTCTGCTTATGATGCAGATAAGTGAGCTTGGCCATTCCACTGCTGACTCTTCAGCAAAACAGGACGAGTAATGAGAATATGTTCAGCCATCTCTTCAGGAGTAACTTGCAGGGTAAGCATGCTCCCAGTGACTGACCTCTGATGAAGTAAACTGGCACTGTCACAACTATGAAATGCACTAGTTGGATTTCTTACTGTTTTGTGTTGCCTTTACTGAGATGGCACAAATGCAAGAGGCAGATGATTAATCATTAACCACCTTGGCAGTTATGAGTTGGCTATGGAGAGTTCAGATGTCTCTCACTTGAGCTTGAACTGATCATGAAATGGGGTGGGATTCTTTGAACAGGGGTGGAAGAGATAAAGAACCATTTGTTTCCATTCACCACCATATCTTAGCCCACGAGAATTTCAACTTCAAATGAAAAATGACACCTGCCTCACTTCTGATCTGGTTTGTATTATTTATCTCTTACTATCATTGCGACTTCTTTATAAAATTTTATTGTTAAGGTGGTGTACAGAGGGCTTACAGTTACAGAAGTCAAGTAATAAGTACATTTCTTTTTGAACAGTGTCACTCTCTCCCTCATTATCTTCCATTTTTCCCCTCTCAACCCTACCCCACCCTAGGAGTTGTATAGTTCATTTCCAACATAGGGCCTAGTGAGTATCACTGCATATGCTTCACTTTTGTCTCACGTTTTCTGTGCTTCCCCTTCCCTCCCCAAATCAGATAAACATATACAAGACAGAGTACAGAAATCAAACACAGTGACAAAAGGGAATAAACCAAAGAACACAAGAAAAAATAATTGCAGATAGTACAATAAACCTCTTGTTTCCATTTCTTGGAAATCATATGGACATAGCTATTGAGCCTTTGTGGTCCATTATCAAGAAAACTAGTAATAATAGATGCTGGCAGGAATGTGGTTAAAAGGTAACACTACTCTACTGTTGGTGGGAATGTAAACTTGTTTAACTAGTCTGGAAAGCAGTATGGAAGTTTCTCATAACACTAAACATAAAGCTTCCCTATGTACCAGCAATCCCACTCCTAGGCATTTACTCAATGAACACATTCCAGGCCACACAAAAGCCATGAGCACAACCATGTTCATTGCATGATAGCTAAGATTTGGAACCAACCCAGATGCCCCCAGTAGATGAATGGATCCGGAAAATGTGGTATACATATACAATAGAATTCTATGTTTTCATCAGAAAGAATGACATTGCCCCCTTAGTAAGGAAATGGAAAGACTTGGAAAAACTTACATTAAGCAAAGTAAACTAGACCCAAAGAAACAGGCTGAATGTTTTCCCTCATTTGTAATAATTAGAATGTGTCTAGAAATCTATAAGTAAACCCAGTGAATAGCATAAGACAAATAATTGCATTTGGATATGAGAAGATCACATTGCAACTTTTTGCTGTCTGCTTATGAATGGGATTTTATGATTCTATGATTCTTCAAATAGCTCTTTCAAAATTGTGGGAGTAAGAGGGCAGGTATCATTCACCAGCATTAGCTATTGCACCTGGTCTGCATTTGCAAATGGAACGAAAGGCTCTCTTTTCCAGAAGGTGATAAAGAGAGGGTAAGATGACACCTATAATTTGTTACAGAGGATTCTTGAAGTTAGGGAACTCAAATCTTTTTGAAGGGAAATCAGCATGCCTCCTTTCACTTCAGAGGGAGATATTACATTTAATATGATGCAAAGTCAGCAAACCTGCCCTTTGCATTGGGCACATTTGTGTCATCTCCCCTGTTCATTTTACATGCATTTTTGTCATGATGGTCTGGAACAAAAGCAATTGATGCTTCTATTGGCAAGACACACTAAAGTATGAGAGACCTTTGGAAGATTGTTCACAGATCTTTTATACTATTATTTAATTTATAAATATTGGTTCTTTCCCCATTTTTTATATTTTCTAATTTAGTCACATTGTTATGTTTTCATCAGAACTTTCTTTTTGTCAGTATTGTGTCTTTTTTAAAGCAAGAATCATAAATGTCTTCATTAAATATTAATTTTGTAGGGAAACAAAATATGATTAGGATACATACACATGCCTATGACAATACACTATGTATACAGTATTATATAATTCTCACGCATATAAAATGAGCAGGTCATTCATAATTATCAAAAATAATGCATTTTAACCTAATATAAGGAATAATTTATTTGGTATGAATATCCCCTATCAAGGCACATACAAAAGCATTTCACAGCTAAAAATAAATATTTTTTTAAATGAAAAACAGTGTTGTAACACCAGGGTAATATTTTCTGCTAAAATAAGTCTTACTCAACAATATTTTCTATCTATCAATATATGGGCTTTGTAAACACTTTGAAAAAATCTCATTAAATATTAAATATATGGGTTTTTCAAACTATAATAAATATTATTTTGAACATTAATATTAACTGTTCATTCCTAGCAAATATAAATATAATACATGTTAATGTATTAATTTGGTATATCATGACCTTAATGAATGTTCTGTTTATTTATTTATTTAATTTATATTTTGGCAAGCCAGTGCATAGGTTTGAATTTTTGTCCTCCCATTTGCTTGACAGGTATTCTAACCAATTAGCAGCACCTCCAGCCCTATTTCTTGCTGGTAATTTTTGAGGTAATCTCTTGCTTCCTGCCCAAACCCATATAGATCTTAAGATTCTGGGTAGCTAGCATAATAGGTACACAGGACTACATCCAGCTTTTCATTAAGAAAATGTCTCAAAAAACTTCTCTGCCAGGGTTACCCTTGAGCTTTGGACCCCCAAATCTCAACCTTTCCAGAAACTGAGATTACAACTGTGAACCACTTCCGGTTGGATAAATTTCCTTTTTATTTATTACAACTTCTTTTCTTGGATTATTTAATTGTAAAATATAATTCGTCAATAATTTGTGATTTTGCCTCTTCTTGCAGATGCCTCTCATATCTTTTTCTTGCCTGTTTCACTGGCAAAAGCAGGCTTCCTTACCATGATCCTGATCATAAGGAAGATATATTTTTTGTTTTATAATTGACTAAAGAGTAGTTTCTTAAAAATGGTTTTACTTCCTTTTTGTGACACCTTGAATTTTTAAATTAATAAGTTTTTTATTGTGAAAATACAGTACAGAGGGGTTGCAATTACCTGAGCAAGGTAATGAGTACATTTATTATCAAGCATTGTTGCCTCCTCCTTTGTTTTCCCCTTACAATTCATGCCCTCCCACCTCCACAACTATGCTCTACCCCCACACACCAAATTTGTTAAGTTGGGTTTTCGACTTAGCATCTTGTACATTTCATTGTTGCCATGGGTCCACCTGTATCCCTATTTAAACAATTTGTTTTTCCCTTCCCCTCCCCAAATTATACCAACATCAAATACAGTGAAAACAGGGGTTACTATGGGGGAGGGACATACAAAGCAACAAAAAATCACCTTATAAATATGTTAGAAATAATAGCAAGAAAGAAAAACCACTTGAGTCCTTACACCTTGAATTTTTTTTATTGTGAAAATACCGTACAGAGGGGTTACAATTACATGAACAAGGTAATGAGTACATTTCTTATCAAGCATTGTTGCCTCCTCCTTTGTTTCCCCTTCCCATCTCTTCCTATCTTCCCCCTCGTCCCTCCTGCGACCCCAACCCTGCGCCAAAGTTGTTAATTTTGCTTTTTGACATCACGTCTTGTACATCTCATTGTTGCAATGGGTCCACCTGTATCCCTATTTAAACAATTTGTTTTTTCCCTTCCATTTCCCAAATTATACCAACATCAAATACAGTGAAAGCAGGGGTCATACCATGGAGAAGGGGCATACAAAGCAACGAAGAAATCATCTTATAAATATGTTAGAATCATAGCAAGGAGGAACACCATTTGAGTCTTTATCTTGGGGTTCATTTCGCCTAACCTCATGAATTTTGTAACCATTGTTTGTTATATATCATCATGTGTATTTTTACAATTATTGGGATTATAAATTTGCTTTCTTTGTGTGTATGTTCCAGTTCTAGGATTGAACTCAAGGCCTGGATGCTGTCTGTCCCTGAGGTCTTTTTGCTCAAGGCTAGCACTCTACCACTTGAGTCAGAACTCTTTTTTCTAGCTTTGTGGTGGTTTATTAGAGATGAGAGTTTCAAGGACTTTCTTGTTCTGGATATCTTCAAAACATGATCTTCACATGTCAGCCTCCTGAGTAGCTCAAGTTACAAGTTTCAGCCACTGTCACCCAGCTAAGTTTGCTTCCTCATTCTATTAATGTGATTAATTTTTCCAATAGATTTTTGAGGGCTACACCAAACTGAACGCCTTGGAATAAACTCCACTTGATTATAGTGTAGAATTATTTCCTTGTCATCTTGGGATTTGATTTATCAATTATTTTCTCAAGAATTTTGGCATCTAAGATTGCCATTATTATTGGTGTTTATCAAAATGAATGAGAACAAGCCTTCAGTGGTTGGATCCATGTCTAGTACATCAGAGGCTCTGCATTCAATCTCTAGTTCTATGCAAAAAACAAGATTACTTTTTTTGGTTGTTGTTTTTGCTGTTGTCTGTGCACATTAGAAATTATCTCAGCAATGATTGCCTGTAAAAATGTCTGAATTTACTGTTTTTTTTTCTTTTTGAGGCCACTTCTAGGATTTCAACTCAAGGCTTGGGCACTATCCTTACCACAGCTCCACTCTGACTTTCTATTTTATTTTATTTTTTGATAGTGAATTGGAAATAAAGGTCTCACTGACTTTTCTGCCAGGGCGGCTTCAAACCTTAATCCTCAGATCTCAGCCTCCTGTATAGCTTAATACTTTGAGTGGCATGCACAAGTAATACAAGAGTTCTTGGCTAATGATTCCCTTTCAATCACAGACACCTTTTAGCACACTAACAACATTAAAATGTCTTGTCTTCTGACCTGAATTTTTCCTTATTAGATATCTACAGTATACATTGTCTTTGCTCCTCTGGAATTTGTTTCTTTCTCTAATGGTTTTAAGATTATTTCTTCATTATTAATTTAAAGCATTTTTTCATAATAAACAATTTTGTAGTTTTTCTTATTAGTCTCTTAGGAATTTGTTATGTCTGTGCTTGCTGTTTTCATTAAGTTTATCAAGCACTTGGTTATTATTTATTCAAATAGGATGTTTAGCTCTGTCACACAGTCACTGAACTGATCAACATGTTTCCATGTTTTCAATCAATTCTTTATTTTACATGGTTTCTCTGTATTCACTTCATGTTCAGCAGTCTTTGCCCTATCTTATCTACTGCAGTTACAGTGAACTTTTGATTTCTAATACTATGGTTTTATTCATGTAAGTTCTACTTTGTCTTTAGCTCTCTTCCATTTCTCATTTCAAAATTCATATTTTTGCTCAAATTCCTAATTTGTTTTTGTCAGTCATGGTGCTTGAACTCTGGGCTTGGGCACTGTCCCTCAGTTCTTCAGCTCAAGGCAAGTGCTACTACTTGAGTCAAGTGCCACTTCCGGTTTTCTGGTGATTTATTGGAAATAAGAGTTTCATGGTCTTTTCTGCCCAGTCTGGCTTTGAACCATGATTCGCAGATCTCAGCCTCCCGACTAGCTAGGATTACAAGTGTGAGCCACGGGTGCCAGGTTTTCCTAATGTTTTTTATAATGACTATTTTAAAGAACTCATTTATTAACTCCAATGTATGCATTGAATTTTTTCTCTTTTCAAAATGATTTTTCTATTTCTTTGTCTCAGAGAGACAAAAGATGTATATTTTCTCTCATATGTGGGCATTATACCCAAATTATAAGTAGGTATGTAAACATACATCATGTTATTTCCATATATATATATAAATGTATGAACTGAATATGCTATATCTAGGAGAGAACTCCAGAGTGTAACTACCTTCAACTATGAACTTACAGTTTAATAAAACAACTACTATGAAGCTGGTACTTATGTTTGTTTTGGGGAGGATAAACTCAAGGGGAAGAGAAATAGAGGAAGGATGGATGGACAAATATAATGTATCATAAATGTTCAATGTATGTGTGTGAAAAATGGAACTAGGATGGGCTTGGGAGAAATAATGATGGAAGCGTGATATTGATCAAGATGTAGTGTAATCATGAATTGGCATGTTGAATTGAAATCCCTTTGTTTAAGTCTTAGGGATAATAAAATTAAATAAAAAAGTATTACAGAAATGATAATATAATGGATGTGGAACACAAAACTAAAAAAGGAATCTGAAAAAGAGAAAGAAATGTAGGAAATACTCTACCCAAGATATTCAGAAGTGAATTACTTAACTATGAAATTCCATCCATTCAATTTGTGAAACACCTACATGGTGTGACTTGAAGCTTCCCATAGAGAGAGGTGAGAGGAGATAGGTTCATAGGAAGGAAGAGAGGTCAGACTTAGCAGAAAGAACATGAGTAAAGGTCAAAAGTAATGAAGTGCAAGGCGCATTCTGGGAATGAAGACAAAACCAGTTTGGCTACATGGAGGGGGAGCACTGTAAAATAAGACTGTAAAAAATAAAATAAAATAAATTGGGGACAGATTATATAAGCTTTTGAATTCCAGTCTGAGGATTTGCTGCTCTTTTTGGTTAAAAATGGGGAGTCACTGAAGGTTTTTGACTAGGGGAGTGAACTGACCTTGAGGTCAATTACTCTTGCAGCAATGTGTAAAGTAGATTGGAAGAGGGAGAGAATAAAAGTGAGGAGACACCCTGGGAGGCTATTGAATTAGATCAGGTGACAAGTAATGAAAACCTGAACTATGAGAGTAGCAGTAGGACTGGGAAGAAAAGGATAAATTCAAGATATCTTTCATGGGTCAAATCTATTGGGCTTAGTAACTAACGAGATCTGAGATTTTTTTTAAAGCCTGAGTTATTGAGGAAGTGATAAGTTAGCTGTATAGGGATGAAAGCAAGTATGGGTAGTAGTAGGATATGTGTAGAGTATTGATGGATTTTGTGTGTGTGTGTGTGTGTGTGTGTGTGTGTGTGTGTAATGGAACATGGATGGAGGTGGTACTTATATGGGTTTTTGATACACTGTAATTGCAAATAGTCGAAGGTATCAGTGTTCAGGGAAATATATTAAGTTGTAGTTATACAAAGTGAACACTCAGCTCATTGTTGATTCTCAATAAGTCCTGACAGAACAAATTATAATCAATAAACATTTTCAATTCATTTATTCAACGAATATTTATATAGTAAGCTTTATGTGCGAGGAATTGGTCTAGATACTGGAAAGTATAGTTGCAATAGAAATGGTGTCTCCTATCTAGAGAAGCCTGTCTCCAGAGAAAGAGAAAATTAAATGAGTGTTTGCAATAAGTACTTTAAAGTATTGGTGGCTATGAAAGAAGATAAAAGGGATCCTTTCAAGTTTGTAATGCTTAAGGAAGTTATCTGACTCAGAAACACACACACACACACACACACACACACACACACACATACATACATACATACATATACACACATACAACCCACAACTAAATGGTATTTCCAGAGAGCAATGCCATTATCTGTATCAATAGTTGAAATCAGAGAAAAAAAATCAGGAAAGGTGTGAAATGTAGTCAACTTTATAAGAAAGTCTACTAAGAAAGCAATAATATGAATTACTTTAAATTAGCAATCTGGTTTATATGAGATGTTTTCTCCTGCCCAAATGCCTATCTAGCCTGATCATGATATGTAAGTAATATCATTTGGGGGTGATCTGCCCTAATAGGCTCTGATTTTCCTGAGAGGTAATTTTAGTTACTTTTCCTAAAGATGTTATCTATAAGTTCTATTTTTCTAGAACCAAGAGTGATTTCAAAGTGAACAAAGTGATGGTGCAGAGAATGGCTTAGATCTTCAGATACAAAATGGAGACAAATAGGATTTTCTCTTGTTTTATTTGATTTACAATAGCAAATTAGTTTAAGTAACCGTAACTGTTATAGCTAATTAATTACAACTGTAATAGCTTAAGTAACTTTATGAAGTATGCATGTTTTGGGGGAATGCATTTATAAATGCTCCCTTATCTAACCATTAATAAGTTCATGACACAAATATTTTCTAGGTGCAGTAATGTGACTCAGTATTTTAGTAACAGGCCCAGTTTTACCAGGAAGTATGTATTTTCTAACCATCAATATTGAAAGTTTGTTCTATTTTCCATTTTCTCTTTTCCCAAAGGGAATTGGCATGTTTTATACTGTAAATTGCTAGAACTCAGTCTCCTTTTACTAGCACCATTACAATTACATTGCCCATTAGTTCGATGCAATAATTCAATACATTATCTTATTTCCAGCCAAGCCCCCAAAAACCTCCTACATTTTTCATTCTTCATTTTTTTGGCAAGCTGAAGGCAGATGATCCAAACACTTATACCACTTGGGAACATTCAAGTCCGGAGATGGATGCATGTCAGATGACTAACACACTCCTTGGAAAACAGCTGATCATGACAGCCACTCAGTCCTGATCACTATTCGATGAGAAACACATTCTCTTAGATTCAAGGCACTGAGTTTGAGAATTGTTTGCTATTACATCTAGTGTTAGTCACTTCAACCTATATGATTCCAATATTGCTTTGGGCCTTTAATCTCTTGAATGACATTATGGCCAAAGCTCCCTGAGACTATTGCCTACTGGAAAAAAAGAGTCTTTCCTACTTGGAAAGAATTATATTAAGTGAAGTAAGCCAGGCCCAAAGAAACATAGGTCCCATGGTTTCCCTTATTTGCAATATCTAATATATGTCTGAGTCAAGCAGAAAAGGTCAGATAAGTTGATGTTAGGGAAATGAACCCTAAGATATGTATTCAAAAGTTTTTTTTCTTTCATGCGATTGTTTCTAACACATTTATAAGATTATTTCTTTGTTGCTTTGTATGTCCCTCCCCCACAGTATAACCCCTGCTTTCACTGTATTTGATGTCGGTATAATTTGTGGAGGGGAAGGGGAAAAATAAATCGTTTAAATAGGGATACAGGTCGACCCATTGCAACAATGAGATGCACAAGTCGTTATGTTGAAAACGAACTTTACAACTTGGTGCGGGGTGGGGGGTGGGATGGGGGGGGGGGTGGGGGGCTGGGAGCGGGGAGATTGGGTGGGGGGCGGGGGGGGGAGAATGGGAAAGGATGGGAAGGGGAAACAAAGGAGGAGGCTACAATGGTTGATAAGAAATGTACTCATTATCTTGCCTATGTAATTGTAACCCTTCTGTACAGTATTTTCACAATTAAAAAAAGTCTTTCCTTCACATTGTCAATGAATACAGTGTCCACGCTAATTCTTAGGAGCTGAAGTATACCTGAGAGAAAGAACTTAGACAAACTGCTAAGTAATTTATTAAATATTACAATTGAAATCTATAGAATTAAGTAATGTGAAGTTTTATCTTTGTATGGTCACTATTAGGATTCAGTTTTTGGGGGGCTTAGATTTCTTACAACATAATACTTTCAGTATTCATATAGGAAATACCCTTTATATTAAATCAAGTTTATCTTGAACATACCATAAATTTCTGTAGATACAAAATTGGTTTTGGTGAAAAATATCAAAAATGAGTGATGGTGTGCTCAGTATTATCTGGTTACTAATATATGTGTGTGTGTGTGTGTGTGTGTGTGTGTGTGTGTGTGTGTGTATGCTCGGAAACAGTATTACATATTATAGGTCTTCTTGCAAATAGGAAGCTTCTTACAAACACCAAATTTTTGCTTAAATATACAAGATAGCTTTTTTTCCTAGACAACATTTTAAAGGAGAAAAGTATCACATTTTCTATTTGGATCCAAAAAAGACTTGAAAGAATTCATCATTATGGTCCCATTCAACATCATGTATGGATAACTCATATAGACATGAGTTGAAAATGCTGTTTGATGCCTACTGACTTTTTGGGCAATTTACATAACCTCTTCTTTCCTCATGAAATAATAGTACCTTATAATCTGTCCTTGCTCTCCTGACATTCTTTTATCAACAGGGAAGCTGGAGTGATATTTAAGTCAAATCATTTTAAGGCTTCATTCAAAACTCACCAATGGCATTTTATCTCACTTAGAACATTTTCTGTTTTTCTTCCTTGTTCACTATATTCTAATCTACTAGCCTTCTTGCTAGTTTTCAAAATTTCTCAGTGAAAGAACTGAGTTTTAAGACATGTTTAGTTTTTGTCTTCTTACCACTGTTAGTGTTTCTGAGTTGTCCACTGGTTAGGTAAGATTTTCTGTAATCTCTAGGATAAACTTAATAATAATATGGTAATGCTATTTTTCATATCATGTCTCAACATGATGTCACTTGAACCTCACAGTATCCCTAGGAAGCAGTAATTTTTGGTGTCATTAGAGTGTTCTCTGCACTGGAATCATAGTGTAGGCTAAAAGCCTTATTAAACTCATTTATTCACCATGATATTGCACAAATTATCAATCTGTCTCCGTTTCCTTATCAATAGAAAAGAAAAATAGTTATGACTGTATAGCAATGTGTTATAAATTGATGTTTTAAAACAACTGGAGGAACAAACACACAGCAACTGTTATCTGTTTGATAAATATTTAAGCAAAAGTAAATTCTGAATCCTCTTTTGATTTGGTCTTACAGTTTAGAATATAGGTCTCATTTGAAAGGTTTTTGTGACAATTACATATTCTGCATGCACAGACCACAGTAAAGTATCTGGCACATGAGTACCTCTCAAGAGCTACCTATTAAAATTATCAGCATCAAAAAGGCATTACCTGGTTATTCTTAGTTGATTATTTGGCTGGATTGAGCAGTGCCTATAAAAATAGTAGAGCAAACCTCTTATGTGTCTCTAAAGGACAAAAACCAACCCATTGCAGCATTATTCACTATAGCTAAGATATGGAACCAGTCCACATGTCCCTCAGTACATGAATGGACCAAGAAAACATGGCATGTGTGTGTGTGTGTGTTTCTGTGTGTTTATGTATGCATACACACAATGGTCTTCTATGCTTCTATCAGAAAGAATGACATTGTCCCATTTGTAAGGCAATGAAAATACTTGGAATAACTCATATTAAGTGAGATAAGCCAACCCAAAAAAGATAGGTCCCATAGTTTCCCTTATTTGAAATATACAGTATATGTCTAAGATAATCTTAGCAGATGAGCAGAATAGCTCAAGAGATATGTATATATGACCATATAAGATGATACTAAGCAAAATGTACTCCAAGACCTGACTCAAGAGGTTATTCTTTTTGTTGTTGTTTTTAATGTACGATGTGATGTCTTGTTTCTTTTGTATGTTCTTTCCCCTATAGTATATACTATGGTATACAGTGATACTGTTGTCACTGTATTTGATTTGTATTATATATACATTTGATTTGGTATTATATATACATTTATCTGAATCAGGAAGAGTAAGGGGAACACCAGAATGGTGAGAAAGGAAAAGGGGGGAACCAATGCAGCAGTGATATTCACAAGACAATATGCTGGAAATGATCTGTACAACTTGGGTGGGGGAGATGGGGAGGGAAAGTAGGAGAATAATGAGGGAAAGGGTAACAAGTTTGACAGGAAATGTACTTATGACCTTACTTAGGTAACTGTAACCACTCTGTTCATAACTTTGACAATAAAAAAGTTTACCAATAAAAAAAAAACCCATAGGGCTGGGAAGGTGGTTCAGTGTAGAGTGCTTGCCTTGAATACATGAGGCCCTGAGTTCGATTCCTCAGCACCACATAAGCAGAAAAAGCTGGAAGTGGTGCTGTGGCTCAAGTGGAAGAGCGCTAGCCTTGAGCTGAAGAGATGAGGGACAGCTCCCAGACCCAGAGTTCAGGCTCCATGACCAACAAAAACAAAAACAAAATAAACAGCAACAACAACAACAGCAAACCCCAAAACTGAACCACATTGTGTATGTCACCATCCCAAAGGCTAGTAGCCTGGATGGAGTAAAAGAGGAGAAGACGAAAACCAACAAATGCAGTTTTTATTTTTCTGCTGCCTGCCATCATGAGGGAATCAGCTCTGCTCCACCACACTGTCCCTGCCATGATAGACTGAATCTCTGAAACTGTCAGCCAACATAAATCCTTCCTCCTCTATGTTGTTTATGAGAGGTACAGTATTCTGTCACAACTTCAGAGTCTAACACAGATATGGATGCTTATACAGATTAATGGAAATATTCAGGATTCAATGAAGTGGAAACAGTTGAACTGAGTTTTAGCTCAAGACTATCCTGTTAAAAATGACTTTCTTAACAAAAGTTTTAGAGCTTGGTAACCATGAATTTTGATATTTAAGGGACTACATCCTGCCCAAATCTTCTTATCTATATCAATATCTATACAGATATAGATATCTATATATAGAAATTGATACAGATATATAGATGTGTATATATAGGTTGATATTGAGATATGTGTAGGTATCTGTATATGTGTGTGTGTGTGTGTGTGTGTAGATAGATATCTATCTATATTTTCTTTCTTTCTTTCTTTCTTTTTTTCTTTCTTTCTTTCTTTCTTTTTTTCTTTCTTTCTTTCTTTCTTTCTTTCTTTCTTTCTTTCTTTCTTTCTTTCTTTCTTTCTTTCTTTCTTTCTTTCTTTCTTTCTTTCTTCCTTCCTTCCTTCCTTCTTTTTAATCCTGGGGCTTAAACTCTGGGTCTTGGTGCTGTCCTGAGCTCTTCAGCTCGAGGTTAGTGCTCTACCACTTGAGCCACAACACCACTTCCAGTTTTCTGGTGGTTATTGGATATGAGTCTCACAGACTTTCCTGCCCAGACTGGCTTTGAACCGTGATCTTCAGGTATCAGCCTCTTGAGTAGCCAGGGTACAAGTGAGAGCCACTGGCACCAAGCTCTATCTATCTATCTATCTATCTATCTATCTATCTATCTATCTATCTATCTATCTATCTAATGATAGGTATGTTTCATGTGGAATGACAAAAAAATCTATCTCTTGCCTTATTTTGTCCTTGCTCAATTTGCTGAAAGAGCTCTTTCTCATCTATCTTCTAGATGCACAGGAGAAGCAGGAGCTCATTGAAAACTTGTAGAGATCAAACTACAGACTCTGACTTACCAGTTTCTTCTTGGATTGTCTGTTCTTTCCTCTACTATGGTTTCATCCTTAATGCTGAACTATGTCCAATACCGTAGAGTTCTTGTGTATGGAGAAGGTTGGGGACCTTCTCAAAGGCCACATCCAATGACACTGACTCCATGAATCTAAAAAACATTTAGTTCAGATTTTCACATGTGACTTTTTACATAAACATCCAAATGTAAAATAGTCTTGTTACCAACAAGCACACAGAAACTCTGAGTAAACATACAAAGATATTCCTTATCAGTATCAGCTTAAGTATAGTGATGAATTCATGCACAAAGGATATTCAGGGTCTTTGGGAAGGCTATCCAGGAACCAGACCCAGGACTAAGCATTCTGTTCATGCTAAATCATTTTCACAAAAACCTTTCAAATGAGGCCAATATTCCAAATTGTAAGACCAGCCTGAAAGTCCTCACCAAATTTCCTAAGGCTATTTTCATAAGTGTTTAGTTAAATGAATAATTTAGCTAATTCTTTCAATAGATTTCTGCACATGTTGTAGACAGTTTCAGAAACAAAAGAAAAAAATAATAATTAACATAAAGTAGAAATCACTTTGCAAATATTAAGTAAAGGGTAAAAAAGTCACTTAAAATATATTCAAAATGAGGTTTTATATCCTTAATGATGTAGAATAATTCATGTCATCTGTGCATTTTAAATAAGTTATATTTATATTTGTAACAAATTATTTTCCAATGAACATTTTCAATTAAATTAATTTCTCTACCCTTGTCTTCTCTTGCTTCCACTCTTTTTCTTCACTAGAAATTGCTGCAAAAATTCAGAGGATGTGGGCTGGAAAGGTGGCTCAGTGGTAGAGCGCTTGCCTTGCATGTATGAAACCCTGGGTTCAATTCCTCAGCACCACATAAGCAGAAAAAAGCTGGAAGTGGCACTGTGGCTCATGTGATAGAGTGCTAGCCTTGAGCTGAAGAGCTGAGGGACAGCACCCAGGCCCAAAGTTCAGGCCTCACAACTGAGCAAAAAAAAAAAAAAATTCAGAGGTTGTAAACTCAGATTCCTGCAGGTTCCAGGTAGGTGGAATATGGAATTAACCAGGCATGATAGAAGCTGTCCTTCTAATGACCACATGTATTGTTTGGGTCATCTACTTTAGCTTAGTCATCTTTTACTGTAAAGATATTTGAACTCTTGTTGATATTCAAGATTGATTTTATTATAAAACAGAAAGTTGATTTTTAAAAACTAAAACAAAAACTAAATTTAATCAAGTTTGCAGCACATACTTCATAACTGATCCAATAAATTGTGGCTGCAGATCTTGTTCAATAGCTAGTTATAAAGCTTTCGGTGGTACTATGAAAGCACAGGACATCTAATCTCTTCTGAAAAATTGTAGCAGAAGTACAAATAAGGATTGGTTGTACTGTGCTCTGACAAACAACTCAAGGCACACTGAGTTTTTAACCAACTTTTGTTTTTCCCTCATGTTCGATTTGCATACTAAACCAAGTGTAGGTTCTGTTTGTCATAGAGGATGTTTCATTAAAAGTGTCAGTGTGTGTCAGCGCTCAAAATTGTTTGAGAGGGAAACTCCTGGAGGAAGCTCTTTGTCCTTATGACTGTTATTATAACTGAATTAACTAGTGCTTCATAGATACAAAGTCTAAAAACAATGAGCATAACTGATTGTTCTCTCACCCAGATCTTTCCTTTTTGGTGAATAAGATTGGTGCCATTCCTCACAGGGATGTAGAGCTGTTGTGAGTCAACTGCCTTGTTAGATATCTGGGTCTTGAAGATCAATTGACAGAAATCATGTCTTCATTACTCTATTGCCAAGGAAGATATAACCAGAGAGGTTGGAATTGGAATTCTATGCCTCCATCAAAAACAATGGCATTGCCCCATTTGTTAGGAAATGGAAAGACTTGGAAAAAATTATACTAAGTGAAGTAAGTCAGGCCCAAAGAAACATAGGGCCCATGGTTTCCCTTATTTTCAATAACTAGTATATGTCTGAGACAAGCAAAAAAGGTCAGATAAGCTGTTGTTAGGGAAATGAACCCCAAGATAAGTATTCAAATGTTTTTTTATTCTTTCATGCAATTGATTCTAACATATTTATAAGATTATTTCTTTGTTGCTTTGTATGTCCCTCCCTCACGGTATAACCCCTACTTTCACTGTATTTGATGTTGGTATAATTTGTGGAGGGGAAGGGAAGAAACAAATGGTTTAAATAGGGATACAGGTGGACCCATTGCAACAATGAGATGTACAAGTCGTTATGTCGAAAAACGAAGTTTACAAGTTTGGTGGGGGAGGGAAGATCGGGTGGGAGGGGTGGTTGGGAAGGGATGGGTAGGAGAAACAAAGGAGGAGGCAACAATGCTTGATAAGAAATGTACTCATTATCTTGCCCATGTAATTGTAACTCCTCTGTACAGTATTTTCACAATAAAGAAAAAAAGAAAATACTGAGAAACCACCTTCTCAACTAAATTTTAAAAATATGTTTACATGAGCAATATAACTTGGGTTAAGGGAAATTTTGAGGGGAATAAAATAAGACACAATGAGGGAAGGAATGATACTGTTTAAAAAGAAATGTACTCATTACCTGACAGATGAAACTGTTACCCCTCTGTATATCACTTTGATAAAATCATCGAATCTAAAAAATATGTTTACATAGAATATTCTTTAATAGCAAAATAATTTTGTTTGTAGAAAATAAGGGTGATTGAATAGCAATTTGAAGTGGTAGACCATTCTTTTTTTCTCTTCAATGTCCATTCTATTTCCACCTACCTAGGAGAGTAACCTCCCCAGCCACCAAAAAGTAAAAAAAGTAAAGAAAACAAAACAAAACTCTGTTTTGAAATATAAAACTCACATTTTATCTATAAGAATAAAATGTTCTATAGGATACATAGTTACTCAGGAATAAATTTAACTAACATAATTTTTCAAAACACCATAAAAATGAAGAAAATGGATTTGATGGTATGAATTTAGAGGATGTATTTAATTTTGTTGCACTATCTCTTGAAAATAATGGTTTTTCTCCTTGTAACATAGGAGCAAACAAAACTGAATAGATAATATGTATTTCTAAATAAACATTTCAATAAAAAACATTTTGACTTTATTAACTCACTGAAGAGTATTTAATAAGTACCTAGTTATTGAGTAAATCTCAGTGTGAGGTGCTATGGAAAAGAGAAGATAAATCATAGTCCTTTTCTTTAAGGAACATGTCGTCAAGAGCAAACACATGAACATTTGGACAAGAATTATTGAACTCCCATGAAAAGAAGAATATTTCTTTGGAGAAAAATCAAATATTTCTAAATAAAGTATTAAAGCCTAGCCTTTAGAAATGGATACTAAACATTCCATTCCTTATTTTCTTATAATCTTTTTTTATATTTAGGTTGACAGTTGTTTCTAGGTCTTAGGTTTATATGGACCTAGACATATCAATTATGCTGGGATAAGTTATTAATAAATTCAATTTAAAAGGATGGACTAGTCATGCAAATGAATAGTAATTGGAGCAATGAAGTTTAACCTATCTTTTTCTTCATTCAGCATTAGGAATGCAGGAAGATGGAAAATCTGATGTATTATTTTGGGATTTGAACCAAAAGTTAAAGGTAGCAAGCATACGGGTGCAATGAGAAATGTAAAATGTGATGGGCAAAGCAGCTGAACAAACAGGCTGGAAATTTGTTTTATGAAACTCACCTTACAGAGTTTCACCCAATAAAACACATGGGCATGCAGTATTAATTTTTTCTGCATCTATGCATCATCACAAAAGGTTCTTTCTAATCATATTCTGGGTGCACATTGGTCCCACTCAGATACAACTTATGAAAACACATTTTCTTATTTGAATTCCAACTTCTTTTTTTCTTTTACTAAGTGGGCAGAAATCCAAGTAAGGCAACACAATTAACTACTAGCCTAATATATGTAGACCTGAACTTCAATATGAAACAATTCATGTTCATCAGAATGAAACTTACCCTGATATTGTAGTTGGAGTCCTCAATAGAGTCCTGTTTACTTCTCAAAATAACTTTACAAATAAGTACGGTTCATCACAACTAAAAGTAAATTCAAATTCTTGAATAATCTCGACAGAAAACTTAGATCTAACATAGAATACTAGTTAACAACACTCCAGTTTTTAACCTGTGTATGTTCTACCCTAAAAGATAACTACCCAGAAATCTATGCTCTACCTGTGCTCTACTTTCTCTAGATGTAGGTGTCGATTTTGTCAGGGATGAAGATGTACAGGGAAAAATCAATGCACTTTTCCTAAATAGACCTTTAATAAAATTTTCTGTCTTACTTTTCTCCATGACATCCATGGTATTGCTAAATGAACTGAGACAAAATTTTTGTATTGTCTGAAAAAGTAGTCTCCAGAAGAAGTAATCAATGCATCTAAGTTATAATGACAACCAATACATCTAAGTTATAAGCTAATCAATAAGTTATAAAGTAATCAATACATCTAAGCTATGATTCATTATAACTTAATAATTTAATGTGTATTTCTATTATTTACAATAACATTATGATTTGCTAAGAGGTTTGGGGTTGAAAATGTCTAACATTGTATGATTGGACAATGTTTTCACTATTTCCTATTTCAGTTCATGTGTTATCAAACACACACATTCCAAATTAAAAAGGGTGTCACTGATTAAGATGCAGGGTACTTAGAAACTGACATGTTGAAGTGTTTTTCTTACAATTAAGATTAATAAACTAATAAACATAATACATCAATC
>NW_012267264.1:10140905-10195662 GCF_000151885.1 Dipodomys ordii
TTCTTGTCACTCCTTCCCCCATTAATATTCTGAAAAAGACAGTGCATTGAAGAGAAGAGAATAAGAGAGTTCCCTTAAACAGGCACTGTTGACCTTAGGTTGGGGATTTTTTCTTTAATTTGCTTTTCTTAAAAATAAAATATTAATCATATTGGAAAAGGCAAGCAGAGTTCCGTTACATTTTTTCAATATATTCCATTTTGAATTTTGCACTTATTAAATTAAGTCATTGGACATTTTGAATATTTTTAAGTGCCAAAGGAAGATAGAAATGTAATTTTCACAGGAAAGCAGATGAGACAGGCTGAGGCACCCTTCTGACAACTCCACTTTCTGCCGTATACACACCATAAACACTGGTCTTTAGGGATCTTCAATGCTTCCTGGCCATTTTGCTATTGTATGTTTTGATTTTTATGAAAAGTACAGCACCCCGACCCTACTTTCAACTCTTAGCAGAAATATACTTGTGGGGTCTTCAGCATCAGTAAATGTTATGGCTACTGTTATTATAGATTATCATTTAAGATTTCTGGTTGATACTTGGGCTTATGAAAACAACATGAATTCAAAGATATATCTTACTAGTCTTTTAATTTGCAGGCCCAAAGCAATGCAAAAATGTTTAAGCTCCACACATAACTCAGGATGGCATTATCTATCACTACCATGATGGTAACATGATGACTTTGTAATTGAATCATTTTGCCCTGCAAACTAATACTATATGTCTAAAACCACCTAGGAGGAACTTTTCTCCCTCTATTATTAAAATACATACATAATTTGAATGAGAAACTATGATATGAATTTGGAAAGAACTGAAGCATATACTGGATTAGTACATCAGCCTTTTAATTTCTGGAGGCCAAAATGCAATTTAGTACACTAGTAAAATAAATTTGACAATGATGAAAGAACATTTGAGTATTAATACACATAGTCACCTAAAACTAGACAACACAACTAATTAGACATCTGCTTTCAAGTATTAAAGATTTGTACTCAAGAATGTAGATGTATTTATAAATTTGAGCCCAATTATTACTATATATAATTTTATTTTCAGGAGTCACATATTATAAATGGTTTCAGCTCTATTTGAAATGGATAAATAAGTAAGAAGGCAATTTCAAAATTTTAAATAATAATATTCTTTGATTCTTTCCCTTTTTAATTATTCTAGACTTTGCAAAAATATAAATATCAGTTAGGTTCAGCTTAGCTAAGTGTAGAGTAATTGTCTAACATCTTTAATCTAGTAAAATGGTTTTCTAAGGAATGAAGAGTTTTATTGAATTGACTGGAAAAGAGACATCTTACACAATGAAAACAGAGGTTTATACCATGGGGGAGGAACATACTAAAGAAACAAAAAGATCACATAGTACATTATAAATATGTTAAAAGCACTAGCAAGAAAGAAAAGGCCATTTGTGTTTCTATCTTGGGGTTCATTTCACTTAATATCATCTTATGTGGTCATATGTACATACCTTGGACCTTTTCTGCTTGTCCTAAATTAATACTAGTTAATTGCAAATAAGGGAAAACATGGGACCTATGTTTCTTTGGGCCTAGCTTACTTCACTTAAAATAATTTTTTTCCAAGTCTTTCCATTTCCTAACAAATGAGGCAATGCCATTCTTTTTCGATGGAGGCATATAATCCCAGTTTGTGTGTGTGTGTGTGTGTGTGTGGTGTGTATACCACGTTTTCTTGATCCATTCATCTGGTGCCTTGCATCTTGTATATACATTTTTCTAATTTGGGGAGTGGAAGGAAAAAAATAAAATCCTTAAACAGGGATACAGGTTGACCCATGGTAACTGAGATGTACAAGACACTATGCTGAAAATGAACTTTACAACTTTGGCTGGGGGAAGAGGGGGTAGTTGGGTAGGTGGGGAAGGAAGGGATGGTAGGGGATAAACAAAGAAGGAGGCAGCAATGCTTGATAAAATGTACTTAAAACCTTACTCATGTAACTGTAACTCCTCTGTACAGTATTTTTACAATTAAAATGTATTTTTAAAAAAGAGACATCTGATTTTATTTGCCAAGTTAACATAACCTTTGAGGATGGCAGGTTGGGAAGAATATAAAGAAATGCTAAAACAAGAAAAACTACAGAAATATTTAGCACTTGATTTCTAGGTAGGAACACACTACTTTTATGTTGCTTTGCCAATTCTAGTTTGAATATATGTTCTCCTAACAAAAATCTGGCCTTCTTTTTCTTATTATAAATATACCTGCTTTCTTTCTCTTCTATCCTGTGTTCTGTCTTTCAGTCTATTTTGTAAGTATGGGTTTAACATATATTTAGATAGCCATTGCTTTGGTCTTCAGTATCTCTATCTCCTTCTGAACAGCAGCAGCAGTCTCTTGATAGATCTTCCTGTTGTAACTGTTTTTGTTGTTGTTTCATTAGTTTTAAAGAATCTTTGGAAAATTGTGAAAAATGACAAAGAAGAAAGAAGAAAACTTTGTTCAAGACTAGTGCAAAAGAGAAGAAAGATTGAATACTACTGTAAACAAAAGTGTTTTTTTTTCTTTTTTGGTCAGTCATGGGGTCTGAACTCTGGACCTGGACACTGTCCCTCAGCTCTTCAGCACAGCACCACTTCTGGCTTTTTCTGCTTATGTGGTGCTGAGAAATTGAACCCAGGGCCTCATGCATGCAAGGCAAGCACTCTACAGCTGAGCCACTTTTCTAGCCCCAACAGAAGTTCTTTAAGCACTAAGTAAGTAAAATACTAGTGGAGGCAGATATTTGGGAGACAGACGGTTGATGTATTTAGACTTTTGGTGTTTGATAATCGAGGCTTACGGAATTTAGACAATTACACTCCCACATAGACTGGGAAACAGGAACACTATTTCTTGATGACTATAGTTCCAAGGTCCTATGTTGTAAAATTGGCAAGAGTTGAGGAGAGGATTTGTATTTCCAAGATTTCTGGAAACCATTTCTCATTGTAACATTTTTGTCTTTTCCAGGATTGAGATTTGAACTCAGGCTCTGATGCTTTTGCTCACATACTGGTGCTTTACCACTTGAGCCATGCCCCCAATCTCCATCATTGCAACTTTTCTAAATTAAATACTATAAGAAAAGAGATTGACTGCAATCAGATAGAAACCTGAAGTTTAGTCAAGTTGAGGGGTATGTGAAGGCCATCCTCGTCATTTTTGCTTTCATATCTACAATCGCTTCTCAACTTCTGTTTCCCTCATTCTCTTATTGGCTTTGTTTCTGAGATCACTGTTCAATAAGCTATCTGCACATGTCATCCCCAGAGTCTGTTTCCTTTGAATTGAGCCAAGACATCACTGGCAGCTGAATTCTTAAACAAAAATTCATTTAAATTTGCATGATTTTGTTCTTATTATAGATGGATACATGCAGTTTGTATTCCTTTGTGTTTTTCTTCTTTCATTCAATATTAGGTGCTTGAGATTCAATAATGTGGATTTATTTAATGATATTTCATTCATTTTTCACTATTGTATTATATCCTAACAATAGAAATGCGATAATTTGCCTACTTTTCCTTTATTATTGGTTATTTGGCTATTTCCATTTTTCTTCTGACCTTACAAATAATGACACTAAAAATTATTTTATTCTTAGGACATATGAGTTTTTGTAGATTATTGCATTATTCATTCTGCTTGGAAAGCAGCAATCGTCTTAAGCTTGGGCTGACAATAGATTCACCCTGTACCAAGTTCATGAAGCTTTAGAAAATTAAAACAACCAACAAACTATATACATACATATACATATATAAATATACAAACAAAACTATTATATATAACATATAGCCACAGCATATCGGAGGCTCTGAGTTTCATGCATTACTTCTCGTAAGTTTCAGTTACTTGATAGTAGAGGGATGTGTGGTCATAGAAGATATATGAACTGTCTTTGTTTAATGAGAGCCAACAGATTTAGAGCACCATATAGATATCCAGTAGTCCTTAATCCCTTAAAATGAATAAACAACTGCGTTCCATCCTTCGGTGAGGCAGAATGTGGTTAAATCTCTGACGGTTTTGTTTATTTTCATTTTAATTATGTGTGTGTGTTTGTGACAGTCTTTGTAGTCTGGAACTAATGGTTATCCTCCCTAAATCTCTCAAGTGCCGGTATTACAGGCTGTAACATCACACTTGGCTATCCTTCATAATTTTACGAATGTCTTTTTATATCTTCTTTTGCTCACACAAGCCACAGGCAAATTTCTCTGAGCCTAAACTCAAACATTTACCAGCCTATTAGAGTCCCAGAAGATATCTGTCCTGAGATACAAATGAGATCTTAGAAAATTTCCCCTGATTTATACTTTAAATGTCAATTACCTGTTAAACCAATTTTATTTCAATTCTCAGTGGAATAGAAACAAATAAAACACTTTATATTTAACTAAAGAAATGTCGGTCATATATTTCTAACAACAGAGGGAATACTGAATGGAAAGTGTGCTTACAAATTGCATGCCTCTGCATTTTTCAATGCCCTAAAGAGACAGTTGATTTGTCAGTTAATAAAATATAATATACTCAATCTGATGTTTTGAAATTATATTCAAAAGAGGAACAGTGATGCATGAGAACATAAGGATATTGTGGAATAAGTTGTGTCTTATTATTTATAAATAGGCCTTCTTAGTACTTCAGATATTATTTCACTTGATTTCCTTAACTACAAAATACAATACAAAAGTAAAATTCTAAAAATACTATATATTATGTAGCATAATATATCAGCTTGAAAAAGATAAAAATGGATTTTAGAAATGTCTAAAAGCAATGGTTTTGGAAGAAACCAATGCATTTTGGGATTGTCCATATTTTTAAAATATATTGTTTACAAGGATATATATTTACAAATGTTAATTAGGTATATTAATAATTGAGTCAGTGTTTTGACATGGTGATATCATATCACATTTACCCTATGCTCATGAGAGGTTAATTTCTGATGTTTCTATTATTAAGCTCTTCTATAACAGATCTGGGTTTTGTTTTTAAGTGTTACAACTGGCTTTTGTTTTTTAGTGATTTTGTTGTGTTAGTTTTAAAGCTTTCATTTTTCCTATTCAGTTTGAAAAAGTAAGGTGGGATACTTGAATCATTATCAATAAAACTGTTTCAAAACATTCTTTATATTGCTTTTGACATTCTTTATTGCTAATGAACAACATACAAAGGATTGGCCAAAGAATGGGAAAGAGGGGCTTGCAGTAGAATGGAGAGGACATATAGGATATTAACTATGGAAATGATCATTTGCAGAAAGGCATTATTAATTCATTCTGTTCATTTATTTATTTAATAATATATACTAGAAGTTAGGTATTGTGCTTTTCCTGCTTCTATAGTGATCGACTAAAGTAATCATGAGCTTTGTTTATGAGGGTAAAGGAGGAATATTATTTGATACTTACATATATACCCAAGTGCACAATTACAGAAATAAGAGCTCAAGATCAGTGGTAAGTGGTATTAAAAGATATACAAAGAGGAAAGCAAGAGTCAGTTAATTAGTCAGATATGGTATACTCACATGCAAAATAAAATGCTGAAGTATTTCTGAACAATTAATATACATTTCAAAAAACTGAAAGGCAAGAATGTAAACCAGGTCCTCTCTGAGGGTAGTACACAGAGAGGCATATAACTTAAATACTCTAAGAACATGCATGAAAATAGAATAAGGAAATTTGTTGAAATTAGTTTGGAAGGAAGGAGACTAGTGGGGAAGGCAAATCTGATCAAGGTATATTAGGCATATGTGATCATGTCAGAATGAATTCCCTTGTACAAGTGATACTAATAAAAATGTGGGAAAAAGAAAGAAAAGATATACAAAAGAATCTGACCTAGATTTGGGACATAAAGCTAGAGCTAGGTTAGAAATGATAGTAAATGACACATAGGAGACACCTATTGGGTAGAAGAAAGGACTTTTATTGTAAAGAGAGAGACAAGATGATGTGAAGTCTGAGGTATGCAGGACACTGAAGAAAAGCTAAGACTAGAACAAGATGCACAGGAAAAGGACTCAAGATAAGGGAAGGCATGAGAAATATGTAGAAACTCTACCACAAGCTCTGCAAGCCATGTGAACACTTTTAGTGGCTATCAAAGTCATAACAAGTCAGATGGCTTCATGCATATTAATATATGGGTCAACTTGCTTTACCAACATAGCAATGCATTGGTTCAGTCAAGACTGAAGTTTATTTCTCTCTCATGTAAAATCCTCCAGACATGGAAATGGCTCTATTCTCAGGAGTCATTCATTGACCCAAGCTAGTGAATAACTTCTTTGACATCTTTAATATAATGTTCACAATATCTCCTTGTCTGGATTCCTATATGTAATGAGTTGGAAGGGAAAAATTAAGTTATAAGCCTTTTTTTTTTGTCAGTTGTGGGCCTTAAACTCAGGGCCTGTCCACCCAAGACTAGTGCTCTACCACTTTGAGCCACAGTGCCACTTTCAGTTTTCAGGTGGTTAACTGGAGATAAGAGTCTCACAGACTCTACACGGGCTAGCTTCAAACTGCAATCCTCAGATCTCAGCCTCCTGAGTAGCTAGGATTGCAGGAATGAGCCACTGGCACTCAGCTAAGACATAGGCCTTTCACCTTTAATAAGATGTATACATTTCCACTCTTTCTGGTCCGAACTGAGTCACATAAGTAATGTGTTGATTTATAGTAAAGGTTTATCTCCCTTTAAATTATTTCATGGCTGTTACATAGACATTTACTGAAAGGGAGCTAGGAGGATCTAGGGTATAATAAGCACTGGAAAGCATAGCTTAGAATATGGGTAACATAAATGTGAGTTAATCAGCAAACATAGCAACAGTCAGGTGTTGACAAGCTCCAATAACTTGTAGTTCTTTTTGTGAAGAGAGCCTTTACTGTCAGGTGTGATATGACTAAAGTTCAGTTATAATTTTTTTAAATACAACTTACAAAAAAGTCTGCACCCAAGTTGACATTATCTATGAAAGCTTGACATAAGAAAGTTATCAACAAGACAGCTACAAAACAGAATTTAGGCTGAGAATAGAGAAAGATTTCCAGTTTCTTATTAGCTTGATTGAATGATATCCTGGTTCCAGTGAAAGCTGATTTAAGAGAAAAGATGAGTTCAGTTACCTCACTAAATTCACCAAACAATCACTATGTCCCAGTGCTGGAAATATGAAGTTGAAAAAGACAAAATCCCTGGGAAATTATTTATATCATTACAATGATAGGCAGTTATGATGAGGAGTGTATGTGAAATAGAGAGTAAACTATTTAAGAGCACAATTTCTGCTTCAGAGGAGAGATGAGGGTTAATCTGAGCAAAGAAATATAAATTCCAAAGTGTCCAATGGACATTGAGATGTATTGAATCCAGAGGGTATAATATGTGGCAAACTGGAAATATGAAAGTTATGAAGTAGCACACATTCATCCAGCAAGTATTTACTGCATGACAATGAACCAGGGACTCTTTTAGCCGCTGGAGATAATACATGAACAATATGGTAAATGTTCCTTTATTTATGGAACTTATAATATGATGGGGGAAGGAATAGAATAAACAGAGAAATAAATATGTCAAATGAGCAGAAATGATAACATAAAGATAGAGAATACTATAGATAGAAAATAGAGTAATAAATCTGACTGTGGTTTAAAGGAGTGCATTTTCGGAATAGAATTTTCTTTACTTTAAACTTATAAGAATAGTTGAAAAAAAACCATGTAACCAGTCTATGCTAATTAATTATGGAGTTTACTCCTTTTACATTTAAGGCTAATAACAATATGTAAAAGCTTAATGCAGACATTTTGTTAATTTTCTTATGGTTGTTCTGAATATCCTCTTTGCTTTCTATCATTTTCCCATCAATATAGCTTCATGTTTGTCTACATTAATAATTGTGATCATTTTCTCTTTCTTCGTGATGTGTCTGTTTTAGTGTGTTTTATATTTTTATTTGCTTTTATGATGCTCATTGTCTGTATTTTGTATCTAGATTGAGAAATCTCCTAAAGTATCTTTTGTGAAGTTGATCTGACTATGATGAATTTCCCTGGTTTTTGCTCATACTGTAAAGTATTTCTCCTTCACTGAAGGATAGTTTTAATTAGGTAAATTATTCTAGGTTGGTAGGGTTTTTGTTTGTTTGTTTGTTTTTGTATTTGTTGGTCATGGGTCTTGAACTCTGGGCCTGGGCACTGTGCCTCAGCTCTTCAACTCAAGGCTAGCGCTCTACCACTTGAGCTACAGTGCCACTTCTGGGTTTCTGGTGGGTAATTGGAGATAAAAAGTCTCATGGACTTCCTGCCTGGGCTGGCTTTGAATCCTGATCCTCAGATCTTAGCCACCTGATTAGCTAGGATTACAGGCATGAGCCACTGGAGCACAGCAGTTTATATGTTTTTTTTAATTGTAAAGATACTGTATAGAGGGGTTACAGTTACATGAGTAATGTAATGAGTACATTTCCTATCAAGCATTGTTACCTCCTCCTTTGTTTTTCCTCTACCATTCCTTCCCTTTCTATCTCCCCAACTCCCTCCCTTCTCCCCCAAGTTGTAAAGTTCATTTTCAACGTAGTGTCTTGTACATCTCATTGTTACAATGGGTCAACCTGTATCCTTATTTCAGCGTTTGGTTATTTCCCTTCCTCTCCCCAAATTAGAAAAATGTATATACAAGATGCATGGCACCAACATCAAATACAGTGAAAACAGGGGTTACACTGTGGGGGAAGAACATACAAGAGAAACAGCAACAACAAAAATCACATAGTACATTTTAAATACATTAAAAACAATAGCAAGACAGAAAAAAGCCACTTGTGTTTGTTTTGGAACTTTGGAATATTTTTTCCCATTTTTTCTTGGCCTTAGAGTTTCTGCTAATAAATCTGTTCATATAACAATCAATTCCTTGTATTAGACTTGTTGTATTCCATTTGGTGATTTTAGGATTCTTTCTGTTTCCTATATTTGATTATTGGACCATAATATGCTGTGGTGAAGACTTATTCTTGTCACATGTCTTTGAGGTAGTTCTTGCATAGATATCCTTTTATTTTGCTAGTTTAGGCTAACTTCAGGTATTATTTAATTTTATTGTTTCTTATGTCTTTATTTGTCTTTAACCTCTCTACTCCTCAGAATCTGAGTACTGTTTAATGGCTTTCCACAAATCTTGGAAACTATCATGATACTTAAAAAAAAATCTTATTTAAATGATGACAAATCGTTTAAATAAGGATACAGGTGGACTGGTTGCACCAATGAGAAGTACAAGTTGTCATGTCGAAAACGAACTTTACAACTTTTGTGGGGGGGAGGAAGGATTGGATGGGGGGAGGCTGGGAAGGGATGGGAAGGAGAAACAAAGGAGAAGGCTACAATGCTTGATAAGAAATGTACTCTTGCCCATCTAACTGT
The DNA here is from genome assembly GCF_000151885.1 of Dipodomys ordii. Classification (NCBI taxonomy): domain Eukaryota; kingdom Metazoa; phylum Chordata; class Mammalia; order Rodentia; family Heteromyidae; genus Dipodomys; species Dipodomys ordii. Next base: position 10,150,392 of record NW_012267264.1, read on the forward strand.
AACCCCTCTGTACAGTATTTTCACAATAAAAAATAAATAAAAATTTTAAAAAAATTCTTATTTTCCTGTAAGGGTAATGTCAGACTGGTTACATTAATTCATGAGTACATTTCTTGTCAAACATTGTTACCCCTCCCTCCTTTTTCTTCCACTTTCCCTCCCCTCTGACTCTCCCCCACATGTGTTAAAGTTCAAGTCCAACATAGTGTCTCCTGAGTATCTCTGTTGCATTGGTTCATCCTTTGTCTCACAATTATGTTATTCTCTTTCCCTTCCCAAATCAGGCCCAAAGAACCGTAGGCTCCATGGTATTCCTCATTTGTAATAATATATGTCTCGGATAGTCCTAGGAGAGGATTACAATTGTTCAATAACTATGTATATATGATGATATCAAATGATGTTAATCAAAATGAATTCCAAGATATGGAAACAGAGGGGTTTTGTCATTTTTATTTGTTTTTGTTTTTTTAATGTACTGTGTATTTCTTTTTCTCTCCCCCCCCCCATTTGGTGTATCCTCTGTTTTCACTGTTTTATATTTCGGTACCCTGTGTCATGATTCTTGTTGTTGTTGTTGTTTTACCTTTGGTGTCTGACCGAGATATTTGAACCGACTTGATTTTCTTCTTCTGCTTGATCTAGTACATTGTTGAGGCTCTCAACACTGCTCTTCTATTTCTGTGTTGCTTTACTAATTTTCAAGATTTCCTTTTGGTTCTTTTCCATGATTTGTATTTCTGCTGAATTTCTTATTCAGATCAGTATTTTGTTTCCTAATTCTGTTAGATTATGTGTCTGTATTTCCTTGGATCTCATTGTATTTTCTCTGAATTCTCTTTTGAATGCTTTATCAGGAATTTCATCAATTTATTTTTCTTTGGGATATGTTGTTAGACAGTTGTTATGTTCCTTTAAAGCATGCATGTCTCCCCCTCTCTCCCAGAAATAAAAAGATATTATTACTTTGCTCTTTCTACAGAACTAGATGCACACTTTGGAAATGGGATTGGTGGCACATTCAACATTTTCTCAGGCTCTGCTGGAGTGAGCTTCACTGTTGGTAGGGGTTTAAAAAGTGGCAGCATTCTGGGTGTGTGAGGCTTGCAGCATATGCCCTCATTCCAAGATTTGTGCAGGCTTCTGGGCAACTGGCTATGTGAAAAATGTGTTAAGGATTGTGTAGTTCCTGCCCTCATTTCCAATCCTGGTACAGATCCATGTGTGGTGGTTAAAGGAGGCACAGGCAGGGAATTAAAGAGATTAGACCTGGGTGCCAGAAGTAAGAGCTTTTGTCTCTCAGGTCTTAGTCGCAGCTCCCTTCCCCAGGTTAAATCAACTAACCCCTATTTTGAATTATACCAGATAAGCTTGGGTACAACACACAATCCTAGACATTGTCATGATTGCTATCTGCTAAGTCCACTTGAGTTTGTAAGGCTATAACTTCCTTTATGATGTATGATGTATAGATGAACAGGGATCTGCATGTGTAGATACTTCTGACCCTTAGGCAGGATGAATTCCAACACTGTCTTCTATCTTAAGACAGCTGCAAGGTAAAGAAGTGTGGGGTCTGGAGTATGGAAGGGTGTTGATATATGTTTGAGCAAAACTACTATTCATACTTGCTAACAGCTGCTTCTACCTGGATTGCAACCCTATAAAATATTCCTATAGCTAAGATTGCCAGCACTAGTAGAGAAGTCTGAAGAAGGTCTCCTACCTGCCCTTTTTCCTTGTAGTGGAGCCGGGGTGGTAGATGACAAGGTACTTTTATTTCCTTTTTCTATACTGCCTCCCAAAGTCTCCATAACTTTAAGAGTCTATCTGGTCCTTGCTGAGTTCCAGCAGTTCTTTTCAGACACTTACATCAAGACACATCTGATTTCTTGCTACTTTGTTTTTTTTTTCAATGTATGTAGAAGGTAGTGAGTACTAGACATCTCTATTTGGTTTCACTATTTGTCTCAGCCTTATTTTCAAATATTTAGTTTCACTATTGATCAAGATACATAGTTGCCAACACTCTAGTCTCACAGCTCATGGTTTTAAAATTAGGGCAATCAGTTTGTATCTCTTTTAATTAGTCTTACACTAGGGGGAAGGGCATCTGATGGATGTTCTCACTAAAAGCATATGTTTGGAATTTTACTTCTTCTGAGGATATATTAAGCTGGAAGGAATGTCAGCTACCCCCCACAATGAGGAAAAGCTAGATAATTACAAATTACAACTGCTTAAAACCCATCAGAGAAAGCAGACTTACTAGGAATAGGATAGGTGTGGGAGTTGATTGTAACTGGTCATATGGGAGAAGATTTATTTTAGGTCATGAAAGTGTCCTAAATCTACTTTGTGGTTGTGTTTCTACAACTTTATAAAATAACATTTATCGAACTGTATATTTAAGATGAATTATAATATATTATCTCTCAGGAAAGCAAAGAAAGAAAAAAAGGAAAGAAGGGATGGAAAAGTCTTAAAGAAAGAATGAAAGAAGGAAGGAAAAAGAAGGAAGGAAGGAAGGAAGGAAGGAAGGAAGGACAGAAGGAAGGAAGGAAGGAGGTAAGGAAGGAAAGAAGGAAGGAAAGAAGGAAGGAAGGAAGGGAGGAAGAACAGAAAAGACATAAAGAAAAGAAAGAAGAAAAAGAAAACAAGGAAAGTAAAGAGAAAGGAATAATAATATCTTATTAGGAAAAAAGTTCTAAATTTACCTAACAACTTCTTTCTTCTCTTTCTTTCTTCCTTCCTTCCTTTCTTTCTTTCTTTTTCTTTTAAAGGTGAGACAGAGAGGGGTTACAGTTACATAGGTCAGGTAATGACTACATTTCTTTTTGAACAGTGTCATCGTTCCCCTCATTTTCTCCTAGTTTTTTTTTAAACATTATTTTCTTATCTTCTCTCTGATTTGGATAAAGAATTCTATTAGAGGTATTTGAGAGAGAAATGTGGAAAGGGTCAACTATCTTTTTTTCTCTATCTGTTCCTCTTTTATTCAAAGGCTGATCAGAATCAAATAAATTGAAAGTAACTAAACCACATGTTAAATTTAGAATACATAGTCTTTGATTAGTACATATTCAGTCACTTTTTCTATAACCTTTATATCTATATACCTATTGTGGAAGAAGTAATTATGACCTTGAGAAGATCAACTACTGTGGAAACTCACATGAAGTTGAATAACCTCTCTTAACCAAATGTAAAACCATAGTATGGTTACTTGTAAGTGAGTATTTCCATATATCCACAATTTATATAGAATTCCAATAGGTTTACTCATACCTGTAGGTTGTAGAAACCTTTGAAGTCTTTGCCTTTATTTATGAACTCCAGCTTATATTAATTGCAGAGTTACCAAAATAAATGTAATATTTTATAACAGATAGCATTGTTATATATAAACTAAAGTGGGTGAAAAAATATAACACTGAAATACTAGGATGTTATTTATTATTATAATAAACCAGGCATGGGGTAGAAATTAAAAAGGTAGCATTATTCCTTTCTTTTTCTCTTTAATTTTTCAGCATTAGTAATCCCAATCACTAAATTTTGAGTATTTTCTATGCACAAAGTTCTGTGTTAAAGGTTTGCATTTATTATTCTAGTTTATCTTCTCAACTGTCCATTAGGGTAACAATACTGTACAGTACACTGTGTGCTATGCAGAATCTATGGTTTAAGCACATGAAATATCTCTGTATTCTTTAGCGGAGAAATAGTAATGATAAATGTACTTTCATTTGAACTAACAAAAGCAAGAGTTATTTAATCATATGTACAACCTAAATTTTAAAAAGATGCAAAAGTAGAAGCCAGTTGCTAGTGGCTCATACTTGTAATGCTAGCTATTCAGGAGGCTGAGCACTGAGGACTGCAATTCAAAGCCAGCCTTGGCAGGAAACTCCAGGAGACTCTTATCTCCAATTACACACCAAAAAGCTAGGAATGGTGTTATGGCTCAAGTGGTAAGACACTAGCCTTGAGGATAAAAAGCTCTGGGACTACAGTCAGGTCTTGAGTTCAAGCTCGAAGACACAGAGACACAGACACACAGACACAGACACACACACACACACACACACACACAGAGGGCATGAAAGTGGAAGAGGAATTATTTGGGAGAATAAAGAGGTCCCGTGGGAGAGAGAGGAAAAATAATTGTGTGTAATGTGGGAGGAGGGATTCATATGACCAAGTACATTGTATACATGAATGAGGAATATCAAAATAAAATGCATTATTTTTATACTTGATAGATGCTAATAGAAAGCTAAATTTTAACATACAATAAACATATTGTATATCTTAATTTGCATTTATATGCATACACATACACCATACACACACACACACACAGAGGTATGGCTGAAGACACCTGTTTTAGAATTATTTGTTGGATTTAGGATTTGGCTTACTGATTAGGGAACCAGGACAAACCGCATTGACAAATGTGAGCCCTAATTGTAGGACAAAGATTCTGAAATGCACTTTAGGCATGTTGAATGAGGGATAACCAGTGTTTGCAGCAGGAAAATAGTGTGTTCAATGTAACTAACATTTATGCTTTAACGATTATGTATATTCACTTACTTTTTATAAAGTATAAAAACTTATACAAATATGAATCCAATGACTAAACCTATTTTTAACATAGAGGCATGGATCAGGTTTTAGTTTCTGTTACAATAATAATAAAAGCTTTAATTACTGCAGATATCCTGTTGAGATGAAGCTTGCAAACAGGGCTGAGATCCCAAAGCACTGAACCATTCAGTTTGCTTCTAACCAAGGTAGAATTGGCATTAGATAAGAATTAAAGTATGATGATATTTTAAATTTTACCAACCTTTGCCATAGCATTAGTGAAACAAAGCAAAGCAATGATAATTCATCAGGAATTATCTCAAATATCAAATATTAAAATATCTTTTTATAATTAAATGAACGAGAACATCTGCATGATAAAAATACTTTAACATATAAATTAAAATCATGCCCATACATTTTACTTTATAAAAGTGATTAGTCTATCAATAATAAGTCCGTAGTCTTTAAAGCACTACTGATTAATTCTCAGTTTAGTGGATTTAGAGGCATGCAGAAAATGTACATCCCAGGAACTCATCAATCAGCCCAATCACATGATCAGGAGACTCTCATTTAATTAATAATCCCACTTCATATTCATATAGCATTTTATAAATCTGATATCTTTAAATTTGGCAGACATACTTTATATGCAACAAATAAAGTAATCAGAATCTGGAATAAGATTTTAATGTGTAATGCTTTAATATATGAGATCAAAGACACCCGTCACTTTTTTTTTCAGAAAAAGAAAATGTGATTACGAAGCTTAAGTGTGCTGTATATTAAATGAAAATTCTGATCATAAAGAAAGGCAATATCTTCTCAAAAGTATAATTTCTGTACTTTGAAAATCATCTCAGCAAGAATTATCTTCCCCTATCAAATTGTAGCACTTGTCAAAATCAACTGTAAAGCATTTCAAGTGCTCTTCTGAATCAACAAAACAGATGTATAGCAATGCGAGGTTGCAGGAGAAAGGAAATAACAGTGAACCAGAGACCCATCAGTGCCTGTAATCTCTTGAACCCACACTTAACACTGTAGACACTGCAGGTCATTGCAACACTACTCATATGAGAGAAATACAGGCTGGTTCTTAATAGTATGTAAAAATATGTAAAAAAATATTTTCTTCCTGCTTTGCTGTTAGACATTTATCCTTCCTTTATGTTCTTAAGTAGACCACAGACATCTTGCATGGCATATTAAGATTAATGATCTATTAATTATCAGAAGTTTTCTTCTGATATAATTTCAGAAATTAGAGAATAAGTCTATAGAAGACAAGATTGATGTCATTACTTATCACATGTACAATTTTGTCTGAATCAAATCCTTTCTCTATCTTACTAATCGGTAGTTATTCCATTTTGCTCAACTGTACTTTAACATCTAGGAAGTAAAGTCAGATTTAGGGTCGTAAATTCTAGCTCTGCATCCTATTGTGTGAACACAGGCAAGTTCGTCTTTCTGTGTCTTATATGACAGAATTATTGACACTATCTAATTCATGGAGTTGTTTTGGGGATTTTGTAGGATGACTAGGATAACACATGGAACGTACTGGCTGGCACTTAGTAGTCAAGTAGGAATTTTACATTTTTTTTCCTTCTGATTATTTAGATGCAGTATGCCTTTGTTTATTGGAAGTGACCAAGCAATCTAATATGCTCAGCATTATTGCAAGAAACAAATGCGAAGGACAAGTTTGAGCCTTCAAATCATGTTTTTAATTTGTATGCATGTTTTAAGATTAATAATGGAAATAATTTTAGTAGGATAACTGAATATATTTGCTTTTTTAAAAATAGGAATCCAAGTGGAAGGCAAGCACAGTTTGTATCACCATAAACCACATGGCTGGTGATAGAACTTCAGTGGTCCGATTATGTGCATACTTTTGTGTTATAACAAAAGGCATTTCTAGTAGGCAATGGAGATATTTCAACTGTGAAAGACAAGAACATTAGCTAGATTTCTTCTCCCTTTCATTATTTTCTCCCTGGATTTTTCTTGAGTGGGAGGTTATGACAAGAGAGAGATCTATGCCAAACCTTCAGGTAGTGAAGTCACCATTCAGAAAATGAGTCTGAAAAATCTTCCAAGCAGAAGTGAGGAAATAAACATGAAGCGTTGCTAGACAACTTTTTCTTCACTATTAGATGGCTGTATCTTCCATTCTTAGGATAGAAGAGCTCTAATAAAGTATGATGTGAGTCAAATGTTTGCTCATCACTCATATATACATATACCCTGAAAATTGTACATTGAATCCCTAATCCACCATGGGGACTGTATTTTGGGATAAAAAGTACATGAGATTGTAAGATCTCATGTAAATGCAGATATGATGGCTTACTGTCTTTATAAGTAGAAACATTCTCTCTCTTTTTTTTCCACCTCCACTGGCCTATCTCCATGAAATAAACTTAGGAAAAAGCCATGTGAATACCCACCAAAAAAGGCAGCACATTGAAAACCAAGGGGAGATATTTCACCAGATCACAATCCTTCTTACACCTTGATTCAGATCTTCCACTCACACAAACATGAGAAAGCTAATATCTCTGGTTGTGTAGGCTATAGTACTTCATTATGGTAATTCAAGTAATATAAGCGATGACATAGTACCTTGATTCATTGATGGTAATTATCAAAGTGTTCTTTTTTTTCTAATAACCATGTCAATACCAGCTCCTCGTTCAATTCAACACTAGGCTTCATCAATTACTAACTGAATAAAGATTATTGAATAAATATATGAATGGATAAAGCTACTTTATTATTAGAACGTATGTGACTACTGCTCAAATTTCATTGCAATTTTCTCTTGATACAACTAACATGCATATTTCTCAGAGATCACAGCTACCAGTAAGTTTATCACTAACAGAAAAAAAATAAAAAAACAAAACAAACCACAAAAGATAACCTGACAGCTTCAAGGGAAAAGGATGTAAAGAGATATGTCACAAAAGTGTAAATACAAATGGATAAGGATATTACAAATGTTTTGACATCTTTAGAATGAGTAAGTGCAAATTGAGGCAAATCAATGTTTTTTAATGTTAGCAATTTTGAATGGGGCTCTGATAATTCCAGGACATATGAAGAGTATGTATTTTCCCCAAGTAGGAGACAGTGAAGAAAATCTCCAAGAACATCTCACTTTCTGCCAATTATAACTTCTGATTTTGTAGGTTGAATGGAATGGTAAGTATGACAACAGAAAGGCAAATTTAAATGACTCAGTGAAAGCAAGATGGAGGCGTAGGGTTGACAACTTTTTGGTGGTTGTGGCTAGAATGTGGTAATACCATTTGTTGTCTACCACATGGGGAGTTAGCCAAAACTCTTAAGATACAGGAAAGGTCCCATTTAACCTAATGTGACACAAGTTCTTGGAAAGTTTAGACAAGCAGAAAGGAGAAAATTAAAATCACCTGTAATTTCTCCACTGCTAGTTTTTTTTTCTGTTAATGTCTATTCTCCTTTCCGGCTAAATGTAAAATTAATGGATATATGTGGAGATAATCACAAGGACAAAGGATGTTTTCAGTGTTTCCAGTTTCCTTCTATATGCAATGCTTTGGTGCACATAAGGAATCAAATTATTCAGAGGGTAAGAAGATGAGTGTTGCGGTGAGAAGCAGGTGTCCGTGTTGTACAGGTACAGTGGGACGAGGGCACAAGATAAGAAGTTATCTTAAGCTGAGAATAGAATTTGTTAAACAATTTTATGTATTTTTGGAGGATCTTAGAGGTGGTTGTGTCAAAAAAGTTTATTTTAAAGTGTGTAATGTAGTGCATATTAAAATATAGAAGAATGACAAAATTATAATGCTGAGAGCTATCATTTGTTGAACAGCTACTATTTGGCCACTATTTTATACCATTATGTGTTTTTATGTATTTCTCAGAAACCTGTCCAGGTATATTGCTATGAATGTATTAAACTAATGCTCAGCTAGCATAAGTAACACATGTGAAAATCATAGAGCCAGCAATGGTTGAACTGAGGTCAGAGAAAGATCTGAATGAAGCAGAAATGAAGAATTTGCTACAATGGATATGGTGTTAACAGTTAGAGGATATGAACTTGAGTAGGGTCCAAAAATCTGGAAAAATTGGGAGAAAAATGAGAAAATTTGGGATGCAAAAATCTTTGGACAAAAGGCTTGTATCTGATAAAGAAAAGAGAAAATTATAAGTATTTTAGGTCACATCTTCCGATGGTAAAATGTGCCATGCCCACTGTTTTCCATTTTAATGTTTTGTACATATTTTCTAGCTACTATTTTTCAGCAATTTTAAAGTTTAGGTGACAAGAAAACTTTTACAATATTCTAACACTTTTTGACACTGTCTATTAAGATTTGGGTCATATATTCTTGAACTTTAAGAAAGAATGTGATTTCACATATATTGAAAACTTCATACAGAATGCTACTAATTAATTTTTATAGCCATTTATTTTTATTTTCTGTTGAATAATCAATTACTTCCCCTTACTAATATATATATATATAGAGAGAGAGAGAGAGAGAGAGAGAAACATATATCATTATAAACATTTTACTTCCCATCCTAATATTTCATTAAGTGGGATTTCGTTATTAAATTCAGGCTACAGTTTGCTTTTTAAGGCATATGTGACATTTGAAGATTCTCTTAGCCTCAGAACCTCAGGTTTTGACATATAAAAACATAGATAGCTATTGCATAGCATCAAACAAATTGGTATGTGAGAAGAAAATGGAGGTTTTTGCCCTTTGGCACCCATCACCCATCCTTACCCATACTCCACTTCATGTTTTCTCCCCTTTGTAGGGAAGACATCTTTGGTGAGATACACACATATGCCTAGAGAATTTGTCTGCATAATTGCATCAAAGCTATTCTAAAACAGACAGTTAATACAAACAAAAGAAAGATTTGTTGGTGTTTCCTTTTGACATGTGAATAGAAATGATTAAGGAAAAAACCCTAGAATTTTAGAAAACTTCTCCAGTTTTATATGTTATTCTCGGGTAGAAATAAATATCAATTTCCTAAACTTGAACACATCTAGCCCCTCTCTTCTGCCTATGCCACAGAAAGAATTATGAAACTAACAGTTATTTCTTCAACAGTGCCTATTACCTCTTTTTTTTATTCCCATACTATCTTAAACACAGAGTTCCCTTTCATGTCATAGCCAGAAGGGTTAGCTTGTTAAAAATTTGTCCACCATTTGCCAAAGTGTCATTCAAGGATCCACTCATGTGACTCTCATTAATGACAAAGACCTGAGTCTAAAGGAGTGTGCAAAACCCTAGAGAGTGTAAAGATTCAAAGTGTTATTGAGGCCAAGCAATCATATGTATAAGTGAGACTTCCAGGTCATGATGGATACACTTTTGTGCAGGAAAGTGCAGAAATTTCCATGTGCTTGGGCCTTCTGTACAATAACTCTTGTAACACACTGAATACAAATTACCCGATAAAACAAATAAAGCCCTCTAAAACTACATCATACATCATGCAAATTGTTTAGATCCATTCACAAAGCAAGTATTATGCCATTATTCTTGCAGAGCTAAGTATGTGCATTTATAAACATTAAAAACACCTGCTTAGAACTAAATTGAATATTAATTCCTGGCTACATCTCTTCAAGCTATTTCATAAAACTGAAAGTTTACCTAAAAACTCCTACTCTATGCTTGCTTTATTTATACAACAGTTATATGTATGCATATTTTTTGTTAATTTTCTCTTACAGGAGTGAGAATTCTGAAGAAAATTAACTTGGATACTGCAGAATAATAAGGAATTGCTCATTCAGGCCTTTGATTAAAACAATACTTTCAGCCTGAGTTTTATACTCTGTTGGAGAACTGAAGAAAACCCCCGTAATTTAGTTATGCAACATTACTCAGTTTAACTGGTACTTTATATTCTCCTATGTTTGAATGTGGATGGGGAAAGAACATTTCTTATCCATTGGAGGATACAGACTGTATTTTGTAAGGATAGCCATCTTCTTATGCCCCATTCAGCTCAGGACCATTAAGCTTTGGGGCCTAGAATTGTGATCTGTTGCCAGGATTAATAACTCAGTAGGTTCTCCCCCCTTAGTTTATGGTTACTTTTCAAGAATTAAATGATCATTCAGAAAGTTGGCTTCAGTTTATGAGCTGTTAAACCTACGATAGGTTTAATATAGAAAAACAAAAGCATAAATATCACTGGTAGCAACTTATTTTTGCAAACATTTGTTGCTACCATTTGGATGCCTCTCTAGTAACATTTTCTGTCAACATTTTCCCCGATATTAGACAGATTGTCATACACATTGACTTTGTTTTTGGCCATCTTATATAGTTTACAAGTGAAATAAAACACTTTGTGGTGGCTATAGATACTAGATAAACAAATAATAAAATGAAACTATTTTTTCTGTTGGTATGTGTGCATGTATGCTCAGCTTTTCTTACATAAATGGCATATTACATTGAAATTCCCTTGAACAATTACTTAAAGGTAATAAAAAGATTCTCTTATTATTAACAACATGTCAGACTGACAATCCTGGAAATTAAAGGTCAATAGTTAACAGAATAGATTCCACAATTAAGGGGAGCATGGGTCATAAATGTTGGCAACTGATCTATGTTAAACTAGCTTTTAAACTCCTCAGCATGCTTAGCTATAACCACTTTATCGAGGTATCTCTATGAGCACAGTTGCAATTAATGGAAATTATTGGACATAGATGCACAAAGCACCTCGATGAGTCTGATAGCTTTTGTCATCCACATATGCCAATAAATACTAAACAAGCAAACACAGGAAAATGTTTCTATACTTATATCTTCAATGCACAAGAGTAAAAGTTTTTTTCCTCACTGGACATCTTCACCATGTGCTTATTATGCATAAAAATTACATGTTAAAGTTTTTTCTTTATATTTTTATTTGGCTTTCTTAAAGACGTTTTTAATGCAAATTGATTTAGATACTGTAAATTAGAGAAGAATTGAGAATATTTAAACAGAGAAAAAGTACTCATTGGAATATAAATTCTGTTAAAATCCAAGGGCCTCATTAACTAGTACATTTTTAAAACTCACCCTCAGGCTTTAAAAAAATTCTGTAATGCTTAACACATGGCATACGCCCTCCTTGCCCAATGCCTGCTCTTGCCTCATTGCTTCTGCAACTTTGCTTTAGTGCCATGGTAGCAAAGTCATATGTTCCTTAGTACAGAAACCATTACTTTTGTGTATGCCTCTTCTACTAGTCTGATGAGAGTCTATTAATTAGAAACATCTTTGAAAACTCACTTGTTTTTCTTTTACATGGGCCGTGGCACACTGTGGGCACACAGTTAGTATATGTAAACATATGTATCTTAACACAATATATGTCCTGAACAGTAATCACCTTCACTCAGATTCCATCCTGTGCTTACTTGCTGGCCAGATCCACTGCATTGTTTCACAAATAAGAAAATTTTTCTCTGAATTGGGATGTTTAGAATCTGAGTATATTGCATCTCAAATCCCTTAAATAAGCAAATATTTCTCAAGGAAGCCAGCTACCATCCAGTCCTCATTGGCAGGATCTCAGCTTTTCTAATGAGAGCTGGCTGCTATTCAGAGCCAAGATTTCTGTCTGTGTCTGTTCTCAGTAAGCAACAAACCCCTTAATCTTCATCATTTTCAAACTCTCATTTGTTTTCCAATTTTTTCATACTTCTCACATCAGCCAAATAAAGTAGTTCCATTTCCTGTCCATTTCAATATAATGTTTTTTTTTAAATAGGATAATCATGGATATGAGATTTTCTGCATCTTCTGTGGGGGCTAAATTATTTTTTATGTTTTCAATCTGTAGAAAAAAATTTTGTTCCACTTGGTTTGGTTTTTGTTAAAAATATCTTTGGTAATCACAGAGAACTGATAGTGTAGTACTAATGTAGATAGCTATGTACATAAGTTACTATAAGGAAGTTTTGATAAGGGCAAGATGTAAAGTTTTTCAAGGTATTGAAGATACTGGGTTAAGAATCATACCACTGATTACATGTATCAAGTACTTTCTCAAGAAGCAGAAAAAAATCCAGAGCGCAAAAAAAATCAAGAAAAGTCTGTGATATGTAGAAATTCCTGGATATGCAACAGAGCATGGCCAAAAAAAAAGGTTCTGCACCTCCTGCATCTTCTATGGACATGTTCACACTTTGAAAGGGGTTGGGATCTGATTGAATAGTTGGAAGTCAACAACAGACACTTTGTGCCACTGGCTACTTTGTACAATCTAAGCATCATGGCAGAAGCCATATTACAAGAAAAAAAATCATCAATCAAACCAGAAACTGAAAAAAATAGTAAATTGAAAAAAATTGTAAGATGGTTGGTTGTGGTATTTGGCCATTTTCTATTTTATCCTAGAGAACAGAGAACATTTAAAGAGTTACAATTAATAAGAAGGGTAAGAAGTCTAGAGGTAACTGTGCACAGTAATTGAGAAGTAAGATTTTTGGTTATAGAATATTTAGTTGCATTCACATAACTGTGAAGTCTCAGGTTATTTCTATGTAATAATAGGACCACATCATGTATGTGGACAGCAGGGATGCAATCTGTGTCATGCCCCATAGAAAGATATATGTGAAGAAAGAGGAGACAGAAAATTCCTTGATTTTAAAGAGTGGGACTAGCTAACATAAATCAACAACTGGTTTCCAGTAACTCATGAATTGGAGATTTTAGTGTTGTGGAAATTTAGAAAGAAGTCAGGTCAATGTATTCATGAAAGATGCCAGATGCATAGAGTTTGGAGGAAGCCAAGGTATAGCATTTAAGCCCAGGAGGATCAAGAGAAGGAAAGTAGGCGGGAGTGAACCTAACTGATATGTGTAATATGAGTCCAGATGCTTTGCTGATTTTAAGCATAGCATAAAGGGAAATATTAACAAAAAGGTTTGTAGAGACAGTGGGAATAAATTTCAGAGATTAAATTCTCAGCACTTAGGGCAGATTCTAATGTATCTGTACTAGAAATAATGGAAACTGGTATCCATAACCACACAATAAAGTTAGGCTTGCCTTTGAGTTTTACCTCTGTAATACTTGCCTTTCACATAACTGTTTTCAAGCTTCATTTAGTTGGTACTAAAAAGCCCACTCCTGCTGTAATATGAAAGGGAAAATGATTCTAGTCATGCACACTAAATTCATTGAGTAAATATGTATAGTAACATATTATGTCTGGTCTTAGTTTGAAGCCTTGCAAACAAAATACTCTATGAACTAGTTTTTAAAAGTGCATTGTCTTGGAAATCTGCACTTCATGGTGGCCTTTCCATGATGAGCTGCTTTTGGAGTATTGACAGACAGGATGACAAAACACACATGCGTGCTCGGAATCTATGAATTTAGGATGAGAAAGGAAGAAGGAGCAGTAAATTACTGTTAATTAAACCCAATGGTTATATATGGAAAATATTAATACAGTAATGAAGGGTAAAGAGAAAAATAGACATGTGGGTGAACTTACTCTATTTTGGAACCAGCAAACTGGCCTCCAGGTATTCTGAGCCTGACTTGTATATATGTGTTTTGTTTAGCCTGGATATTATAACTTTAAAAAACTATGACAGCTTTTATACTAATTCTATACTGTCTTCTAAGCACCACACTAATTTCATTTATGCCCCTCATATTATTCAAGTTTGCAACTATTTAACATAGTTGTTTTACTTTTGAAAACAGTCTAGTATTGTAATAGAATGACTCTGGGTGTAAAATAATTGAGGAAAAATTGAATTTAGTGACGTGAATTGTACACCTCATCTTTCAAACACTAAGCATAATGCCTCTAGTTGTACCTATCCATTGACTGCATGCATGAATGCATAGTAAAAATTTATCTCAAGAGAAAGCGTGAGGGTACATTTTACCTATTTTACTGGATTATATTTTTTGCTCATTTATAAAGAAAATCTTTGTAGAGTGAACTCTTGAATTTCATATCTACTCCATGACAATTACAATTAATTTTGGCAACCTCCCTGTCTGTGGGCTTTCCGGATATTTTTTTTGTATCTTCAACCTTGATTGCTCATGAATCAATGGTGGAGTTTTATTAAGTACTCATTTGTAAGTCACTTCTCCACTAATTTTAAGTTAATTATTCTAGGAGTTCTCTGGACTTTGAACATTTATTTTTGCTTTGGTTGTTGTTAAGTTTTCCACTTGACTTCAGTAAACCAGAATTGAGAACTACGACTTACATCTTTTCAGGAGATCTATCACTCATTTGTGAGTAAATTGTCAAATTTAGCCTGATTTGGAAATGTCTGGTGTCCTATAAAACGTACAGAGGTTATTACTAATTAATTATGCCATCAATATTATGACAGGAGATGATTAGTATCATCTAAGAGGTTGACTAAAGGTCCCACAAAGAGACCTTGTTCCCAGAAACTAGACGAGGTCCATGGGAGAAAGAGCCTGTGTAGTTCCCGAGAGAGGGAAGATGGAGGTAAGGACTGATGGAGTCAGATAACAGAGAAGCAGCTCCTACTCAAGCACTGCTGAATTTGAAAATAAGAAAAGTACCATAAACCATGAAAATTAGATGACTTGTAGAAGTAACAGAAGACAAGGGAATGAACTCCTAACTCAGGCTTGCAGAAAGTTTCGCCATGGTTTTAAGCTCTGTTATTCTAATTATAGTCTTCTGACCTTCAAAACTCAGGATTTTTTAAGCCACTGAGTCTGTGTGGAATGTGTGATAGTAACTGTATGAAGTTATTACACCTAAATGAAAATGCAAGCTATCAAGGTTTCCCATGTTTTTCCATATCTCTGGGGCTAGGAATCGCAAGTCATGTTTTAATGAACTTGCCAGGTACTGTGATACATGGTAATTCTGAGAACCATTGTTTTAGAGGATCATAGTGTTGATCCAGTTTCCCCTTCTTGGCCCCAAACTGCTCTAATTGTTTCAAAAGGAGAGAAACTACCCAAATATTTTAATTCATCCCCATTACAAAATGTTTTGTTTCATGGAACAGATTAGAAATAAACCTATGAAGAGAATATTTAAAATAAAGATAGTGATGGGAGGAAAGTTCTCTATATCTAGCATGATCTCTGGGCTTGTAACAGTGTATGTTTTTAAGAGTTTTCAGCTGCAATTAGAAATTACAGACTTTAACACATCCTTATTTGGGGAGCACAAAATTGCTAGCATCCCTAGACTTCCCTTTTTGTTACAGAAGGGTTTGAGAAAGAGGAAAATTTAACCTAAGGATTCCAGCTTATATCTTCTTTTTTTAAAAATATGTTTTTTATTGTAAAAATACTGTACAGAGGGGTTACAGTTACATGAGCAAGGTAATGAGTACCTTTCCTATCAAGCATTGTTGCCTTCTCCTTTGTTTTTCCCTTCCCTCCCTTCCCTCCCTCCTCCACAACTACACTTCCCCCCTACTTCCCGCCCCCCCCCGCCCCCCTTCCCCCCGCCCCTCAATTGTAAAGTTTGTTTTTCAACGTAGTGTTTTGTACATCTCATTGTTAGAATGGGTCAACCTGTACCCCTATTTAAGCATTTTGTTTTTTTCCCTTCCCCTCCCTGAGTTAGAGAAGTATATATACAATATGCAGGGCACCGACATCAAATACTGTGAAAACAGGGGTTATACCATGGGGGAGGAACATACAAAGAAACAAAAAAATCACATGGTACATTATAAATACGTTAGGAACAATAGCAAGAAAGAAAAAAAAACACTTGTGTCCCTATCTTGGGGTTCATAATTTCTTTTCAGACAAAGAAATTAAATTTTGAATCCAAAAATGGAACAGAGAGAAGAAATTCACATGTTTCAATGCAAAATTAGAGAGAGTGAAACGAATTTGCATCTTGATCAAATATTTGCAATTCCAAAAAATATCTTGACTGACCACTACCCAGTGGGGAAAAAGAAACAAAACACATGCAACCTTTAAACGTAGAGACTTTCTGATACTTTGATTCCCATAATGAAACTTCAAGCAGCTGGACATCTGATCCCTAAAGAGTCTGGCTAATCTCATCGTATCTGTTGAAAGCACTGGCCACAATGCACATAGTTTGAAGATGGGGACCCTCTCTGTGCAGAACTACTGATTCATATCCTTGAGGTTTCTGATGTATTGAGCAGCAAAACCTTTCATTTTGACATTGAATAGTGACTAGTTTAGGTAAGAAAACATTACCAATCCTGCAGTCTTTGAAACTGTCTATGAACTTTTTTGTCTGACCCAGCTGAGTACTCTACATTTGTCACTTGAGCCTAAGAACAATCTTCTAAAAATATTGAAGTCACTTCTTCTTCTGTTATTTAAAGCATGATCCTTAATTTCTTCATCAAACTACTTAACTGCATTTTATCACACTTTTAAAAATATGGTTTGAGGATCTAAAGTTCAAGGAAGTATAACCATCAGTTGAAAAATACTCACCAGACAAGTAATCATACACTCTTGTGTCACCTGACGTGCAGTGAACAAGCTGATGAATGAGTCAGGATTTAGATGGTAATTATCATTCATCATTATAATAGACTTATTAATTCATAAATTCTTGGTAAGCCAATTTTCTATTAAATAAAGGTTAATAATAA
This sequence comes from Dipodomys ordii, assembly GCF_000151885.1. Lineage (NCBI taxonomy): Eukaryota > Metazoa > Chordata > Mammalia > Rodentia > Heteromyidae > Dipodomys > Dipodomys ordii. The sequence continues at coordinate 10,167,652 of NW_012267264.1, forward strand.
AAGTGGAAAAGAAAAAATAGCCCAATGTGATAAAATATGTAGTAGCTAAAATATCTTTACTGCCACATACCTCGCCTAATTATCTAGTTTTATATTAAAATATTTCTTAATACAGGTCAATATTTTCTCAGTATTTTGAAAGAACAAAAGGTACAATTTCTTTCGTTACTAACCCCTTCACTTTCCTCCCTATGAAAAAGTAAAAATATAAGGACAAAATTGAGATAATATTTGAGTGTGCTAAATTAATAAAGTCAGATAAAATGAGAGAGTTTTAAGCAGTGTCTCTAATGCACATTTGAATTTGTTGACTAAACTAGATCTGGCATTCTACATAGTAGCAATGTGCAAACATTTACTATAGATGTAGGTAGATAACAGTGTCAAATTCACTCAAACATGAGCATGTTTAAATCGATGTTAGTTTAAAAATAACCAATCAGCTATGTTGAAATTAGTATCAGTAATACCAGAAAGATAGCATTTTTCATGTACTTTACAGAACTAGGTTTGTGGCTCAAGTCCTAGACTGCCTGACTAGCAACATAAAGCCCTGAGTTTGAACCAAGTAATGCCCCCAAATAATTGTACTTAGTGACTCTTACTAATTCTATAGAAGCAATTCCATATGGAGAAGCAACTGCAGAAGAAACCATATAATCACTCTTAAATGCTGCCTACAGGAGAACACTGCTAATAAGTCAGAGAACTCGGTAAAAATTAATTTATTTCTTAAAAATATCTAAATCATTATTTTAAATTGTTGCTATTGGTTATATTCAGGGAAATAGGACCTGTTTATTTTCAAAACTTGGGCTCTCATTCTGGGACATGAACTGTAAAAATGCCAAAACCGATTATTTTTCCTAGACATTTTGTTTTCCTGAGGGACATTCAGAATAAAAATTAGCTATCAACTGGGTCAAACTGAATTAAATTGCTATAAAATTGATCACAATCCTTCAGTTCATTTTGCCACAGAGTCAGACATGAGATTCTACTGTCAAAATTTGCAATCCAAATACTTAGAAATTATTTTGGTTATGAATCAAAATAGTACATTTTTAAAAATTAAGTTTGGTATAGATTACCTAAGGTCACATATGTAGACACATATGCGTATCTAATATAAAATGTATATTAAAATAGGAATTCAAAAATAAGAATTTTAAATTCTCTACTATATATGAGTAAAAATAATAATATAAGTAGAACCAAATCTCTAAAACATGGACGGATAATGTGCTGTCAGTCTTGGCAATTGGAGTTCTATTTAAACAATAGCTATTAAATTAAAACCATATTGTCAAGCAGCTTTACTAGGTTTTACACTTCAGAAAGAAAATAGGGAGTATCTAACAAAAATCAATACAAAAATAGTAAGGAAAAATAAGTGTGATTGATTGATTACCTGATAGATTAATTTCTCTGATGTCTATTTTGGGGAGTACATGTAATAATGGAAGTTCATATTTATGCTTCTAAAACTAAATAATCAGACGGCAGTCTGCTAAGGGAGGATTTTTCTTGGGGATCAGAATTGTGAGAATATAAGCATCTTGAAGCCATCCTACTAGACATATCAACTGATCATCCCTGCCTTACTCAACTATTTTTAACTCTATTATTTTTTTCCTTTTCTTTTAGGTACTAGGGATTGAAGCCAGGGCATTACACTTGCTAGGTAAGCACTTTGCTCATGAGTTATATTCTAGTCTGCAACTATTATTTTTTTCCTTTGGCAACCTCAAACAAAAATTTTTAAGGAAAGGTATATTTCTGTGAGCAAAAATGTAATGCCCATCCAAAAGAACACATATGTTCATTATCTTAAACAGCAAGATTTTTTGAAAAGCATAAAAAACACCAGAGTTCTTTCTTCATTTTATTTTATATTTGTGGTACTGGCATTGGAATTCAGAACCTCATACTTGCTAGAGAGAGGCCTACCTACTGAACCATGCCTCCAGCCCCTGCTTTGTGCTGGCTATTTTTGAAATAGGATTCTACTTCCTGCTCAGGACATGGTCCTCAAGGCCATCTTACTATTTTTAAAACTTCCATCATTGCTGAGATGACATGTGTGCACTACCTTGTCTGACTTCTCTCCATTGAGATGGTATCTCATGGATTTTCTCTCTAGGATATCCTAGAACCATGGTCTTGTCAATATCAGCCTCCCACATAGTTTAGTATAACAGGCATACATCACTGTGCTCAGCTACTTTTTGCGGAATCTCACACATAGGCCTAAACTCATTTGGCCTTCAATCAGAATCTTCCTGATTCCAACCTCCCAAGTAGATAGTAAGTCCAGGTAGATAGTGAGTCCAAGTAGATAGTGAGTCCCTAGAACCCAGCTTATTGCAATCATTTATTTAGTGGGAAAATTGTACCACATTGTCAGTGCCTAGAATTCCCAGGCCTTTTTAATGTAATTTTCCCAAGAACTTCTTCCAGAATCTCAGGCTTGCTTGGCTTTAAATATTAGAGATGCAAGATAATACTATAAAAAAAATCTGTGTTAATACTAAGATGTGTGTGTGTGGGGGGTGAATTTTGGTGCCTGAACTCTGGGCCTGGGCACCGTCCCTCAGCTCTTCAGCTCAAGGCTAGCACTCTACCACTTGAGCCATAGCACCACCTCTGGCTTTTTCTGCTTATGTGGTGCTGAGGAATCAAACCCAGGCCTCATGCATGCAAGGCATACCAATGAGCCTCCTAATACTAAGATTTTATTAGAGTATAATTGACTTATACTGTAACAGAAAAAATTACAAATTGTTACAAATTATTGCAAAGTAAAATTTGTTTTCAACATAGTGTCTTGTGCATCTCATTGTTACAATGGGTCAACCTGTATTCCTATTTAAACATTTTGTTTTTTCCCTTCCCCTCCCCAAATTATACCAACATCAAATGCAGTGAAAAGAAGGGTTATACTATGGGGTAGGAACATACAAAGCAAAAAAAGAAATCATATGGTACCTTATAAATATGTTTACAATTTATGGGGGGAGGGAGTGTAGTTGTGGAGGTGGGAGGTGGGAGGGAGGGGTTGGTAGGGGAAAAATAAAGGAGGAGGCAACAATGCTTAATAAGAAATATACTCATTACCTTGCTCATGTAACTGTAACCCCTCTGTACTGTATTTTCACAATAAAAACATTAAAAAGAAATTGTTTAATGATAAAAAATTATTGCAATGTGAAATTATTCAGCTGTTAGTATCAATAGATTCATGCTTATCAATAAAATAACTTTCATGTGATTTCTTTTGCTTCCCATGATCACTATATATGTGTTTGAAAGCTCATAGGCTTGAGAAAGTTCAATGTTTATTTAAACATTAAAACTGCTGAACTATGTGCACACTTTTTGTAAGGTAAACACAAATGTAACTGACTCTCAGATTTGTTAGAATATATGTATTTTTCTTTCTCTATGTAGCCCCTAATTTGGGGTGTTACTGTTCAATATTTTAAGAAGTATGGAAAATATTGTTTATTTGCCAATGTCTGTCCTGAAAAGAGAAGGAGTTTGATGGTATTTGTTTTGTTTTGTTCTGCCAGTGGAGAAGATTTGAAGCACTGATCAATGGAGATAATTGCATTTACACTGTAAGCAAAATTCCTGGGATTCTGACTTTCCATTTAGACTAAAGTGATCCATCATGGCAGACATGATGAGATGCAAAAACTAATGATGGTACACCTGCAGAAACTTGTATTTGTCCCATCTGTAACCTATTCTTTGTTTCTCCAATCACTCTAACATTCTCCCATATACCTCTGCAAATCTGGCAGAAGACAGATGGGTTTATTTTTATGACTCTGTGGTTTTTCTTTATTCAATATTTGAGGGGAAATACCAACTCTCATGCTGACTTCTTTCATTAAATACATTTTTTAAAATATACAAGTTCTGAAAACTGAGAACTCTATATTTATCTAACTAGTAGATTTAGTTTAAAAGATACCCAATCTCCTAGAGCTTAACAGCCAGACACTCCATCATCCCCTTGGAAAAAAAAAATGAGCAGCTTATTGTGCTAACAATGAAACACATTTGGGGATAGATTACCTCTCATCTGCCAGCACAGTACATGAACTCCATAACAAAACTGCTGGGATTCTCATCCTCCATGATTTCGCAGTCTAGGTTATTTTCCTTTGTACTGCCTTTTAGGGTACATAGAAAAGAATTACAACTGAACACTCTATCTCCAACTATCTCCAATATTGGGTTTTCACTATATGCCTTGGACAAATCAAATTAATAGGATTCCTTCTGTTGCAAAAGGAAGTTTGGAGTTCTAGGAGAGAGTAGGCCCCAAGCTAGAGAGGAGTATTGAAAACATTTCCTTTTCGTTTTGCTATACTCCATGTTTAGCCTCCATTTGCCAGACCAAAAGTATTTTACAGTACTAGATAATTCATTTGGAACTTATACCATTCCGTTTACAAATAACCATATTTTATGTATACTTAACTTTTCAAAAAGTTTATTTATTTTTAATTATATTTATTAATTTATTGTTCAGTCGGGGGGCCTGAGTGCTATCCAGCAGTTCTTCAACTCAAGGTGAGTGCTCTACCTCTTGAGCCACAGCGCCACTTTTAGTTTTCTAAGTGGTTTATTGGAGATAAGAGTCTCATGGTGTTTCCTGCTTGGGCTGGCTGTGAACCGTGATCCTCAGATCTCAGCCTCCTGAGAAGCTAGGATTACAGGCGTGAGCCATTGATGCCTGGCTGAAACAAAATTTTAATATGACGATTCCTAATGGAAGCCCCATTCCTTTCATCTCTTTATGCTTTCATAGCAAATTGCATTTCTGGGTTATTTTCCCTGATAGATATCCAAACAAAATCCTAGCATTTAAAACTTGGAAGTGGTTGTTTATGCCTATTATTCTAGCAATAGGAGGCTAAATTTGAGGATAGTGGATCAAAGCCAGTCCAGGTAGAAAAAGCTGTGAGACTCTTTTTTTTTTTTTAATTGTGAAAATACTGTACAGAGGGGTTACAATTACATGGGCAAGGTAATGAGTACATTTCTTATCAAGCATTGTTGCCTTCTCCTTTGTTTCCCCTTCCCATCCCTTCCCCCCTCCCCCTCCCCCCTCCCCCGCATGCCCCCTCCCTCTCCCCCTTCCAGGCCAAAGTTGTAAAGTTCATTTTTTGACATAACATCTTGTACATCTCATTGTTGCAATGGGTCCATATTTCCAACTAATCACCAAAAACGTCAGAAGTGGTACTGTGGCTCAAGTAGTAGAGTACTAGCCTTGAGCAAAAGAGCTCAGGATTAGAATTGAGGTCCTGAGTTCAAGCCTAGGACTATCCTCCCACCCCAATAAATGTATTATGACCCCAAGCTAAAATAATCACCCTCTGCAAATAGATACGCTCAGCATATACAAAGTACATATTAAGTATTTACTGAATAAATTATAACAATGCCATTAACCTTGACATGTCAGCAAGTAAGGAAAAGTGATCAGTTATTCAAAAATGCTAATTATCTGTAATTTATAATTCATAACTAGTACTAAGAGCCAATTGGTTTAAAGTTGAGAAATGGGAATTGAAATAGAGTTTCTCTTGGTGGGAAGGCAGTCCTCTTGCAGCTGGTGCACACAGGTGCAATTGTGTCACGTGTGCAAATATTGAAATGTTTCCCTGCTGCCCTGTAAAAAAAATGCTGAGTCCTTGAAGTCCTCCATAGAGATTCAGCTTTCCCTGGGCTTCTCAAAATCCTGTGAAGAAACTGGGAGAGGTAGGCATGGCAAAGGGTCTCCAGAATTGTGTGGACAGAAAGCAGTTATGAACTGATCATCAACTCTGTTGTACTGGATGTTAAATATTTTAATCATCATCTGTCTGTCTGTTAAAGTTCAGTTAGGAAACCAATCCCTCTCCTTTTGCAAGTTTTCATGAGGGGGGAAGAGTTATTCCTTCAACTGAGCACAGGATACTCAATGGCTTGTAGAAAATGAAAGGATGAATGTAAAACTTCAAGAGATGTCAACAGCACTGAATGAAGGGGAATGAGATGGGTGGCATTTAAGAAAGAAGTAAAAGTTAGGATGCAGAAACAAGGAAAAGCGTTCTATCCATTCTGAATGGTCATTTCATCTAGCATGATGCTAGAATCAGAGGAATAAGCAAAGGTGTTAGAAAGGTCCTGGAGTCAGGATTATATGTGTTCCATCACCTATTAAGATACTCAGATTTATTTACCTTATAAATTTCAGTTTTGGGATAACCACCTGAGATTACTTCCTTCTTTTTAATTCCTGCACCAATAAAATCCCTTTACCCAGGTGTTGGGTAAAGCATTGAACTGTTTGATCAATCAAGCAATGCCTCAAAATATCTGTTTATTTTTAACTGTGATTTTTGCATTAATTATTTTGAGTGGAAAATACAATGGTGATGAGGAGAAAGTATGTACATGGCTGATATCCAAGAAACTTTTCATATGTAATTGTGAGGTTAACTTTTAGAGGTGTAAAATAATTAAGGTAAAAATCTTATTTCCCAGTTTTACATATGAACAAGGATAGGTTTTCATGGATCAGCTAACTAATCCTGACTAATGTGTCTGTCTGTGTGTGTGTGTGTGTGTGTGTGTGTAGCAAGAAAGGGTTTAGAATAACAATATTATTTATGAAATAAATATGGATTTAATTAATAAGATACACTGAAAGTCTGTCAGATTCCTGCTTATATACAATTGGGTTCACTGATGAATCTAATTTAATGGCTTTCTAAAAAAAATGGATATTCTCTCCAGTCAGAGATACATGTGGATAGAATTTAAGCAAGTAAGGTATTTCTCTGAGGAATACAAAAATATAACTGAACACATATTTTAAACATACATACAGTGGAAGAAATCAAAGTATGTGTGTGTATTTAACCTCTTTAACTTTCTGAATATTGGATGTGGTAAGATAGGAGTGATAGTCAAGTAGCTAAGTTAAAAATTTTCTCTGTATGGGTTCTTTTTACCCCTCTTTTTTCAGTATATAAATGAAAACAGATGACATGTTCAAGGTATCTTGCCATTTTTCTTCAAACAGTCTCTCAGTTTCAGAAAGACAAACCAAACACTTATACTAATAGTCAATAATTAATAATGCTGGAGAAATACAGCCATGCTTGCTAATGAATATTCAATTTGATCTGCTACTTGTTCTTGATTGATCAACCTTTGTAACAAAAACTAAACATTTAAAGAAATGAAGATGAAATTGAAAATATTTTATTTTGTAATTAATAAATGTCTTCTTTTGTGCAACAAAAGTTTACTAGATTTCTTTTTATAATAAAGGTGATGGGAGATGCCATATTCATTGAATTTACTTATGACAAATACCCGGAAAAATAAATTTTACTTCTACTTATCTAGATTCTTAAAAATATTTTGTGAGAATTAATATTTTTCATAGGAACTTGTGTGGTCTTTTACTAGTTTGTCTTTATCCACACTAGATACTGATGAAATAGTGGACATCTGATAGCTTCTATGTAGCATTCAATTCTTCTCTGGTATTTTAGCTGAATAGTGTCATTAATGGTGCCAAAATCATTAGAAAAAAAATTACCAAATAGTGCATTTTGGCCAATTTATCAATGGTGCCAAAATCATTTAGGAAAAAAATTATCAAGTAGTGCATTTTGGCCAATTTACTTCTTTTTACCTACCTTTTGGAGTTTATGTTGATTTTGCTGTTGAGATTTTTCCATTCTTCTGAACCCACTGTATGTAAATGGTTTCATTGTTAAGACAATGAAGCATTAATAATTAAACAAGCTATTGAACTGAAGCCTTAACTGAATTTGTGTTCCTTTCCACTGAAGTAATATCATAAGACAATTTATATAAGTATATAAGCATTACACATTAAAAACAGAATTTTCGCCCAGTGCCAGTGGCTCACTCCTGTAATCCTAGCTACTCAGGAGGCTGAGATCTGAAGATCATGTTTCAAAGCCAGCCCAGACAGGAAAGTCTGTGAGACTCTTATCTCCAATAAGCCACTAGAAAACTGGAGGTGGTGTTGTGGCTCAAGTGGTAGAGCACTTGCCTTGAGCTGAAGAGCTGAGGGATAATGCCCAAGCCCTGAGTTCAAAACCCATGGCCGACAAAAACAAAAAAAAACAAACAAAAAAACAGAATTTTCTTGATAAAGAGGTCTCCTTTGCATCACAGTAAAAATTATACCTCTTTTATCATCAGGTCATTTATAAAATTTGTGTGTAAGTGATTTGTGCATTTATATTTGTGTGAAAAACTTCCTTATATCTTATATGTTGAGTATTTTGTAAATAAAAAGATCATAACCCCCAAATAGAGTACACATTCTTAAACCAATTATATGTGCACACATAACCACTCACACTTGTAGATATAAAATTGCATATATTGGCTTCTCTGAAAGAATGGTTTAATAGATGTCAGTCTGATTAATTTCTGAAATAAAGATAGGACTGAGGATGACAACTAAGACATATACAGTGTCATATAAACCACTAAATAACTAGAATAGGTGACAACTATTTTTCAAGACTCTTTCTATAGGGCATGAGAGTTTGAAAAACAATGGAGAGTAACCTATGGTCCTACCAAAATAAATTTATCATCATTGAAAAGTTAGAAAATACCAAATTCTTGCAAGAATATATTGACAAGTTGTGTGTAACTTTCATTAGGAAAAAAAATCTGTGAAAGAATACTTAAATTTATAAACACATTGAGTGAATTTATTTTGCCATTAGAAATAATGGTTACTAAATATCAAACATCTTCCTTTGAGCTATTAGAGATATTACACCACCATAGAACTGCCAACAAGATACAATGAAAATCAACTTCTACATTGTTGGAACATTCTTCAAAATTTTCACACAGTCTTCATACAGTCTACCAAGCATGATGCTATCGACCCAGGAAAGCAATGAGTCACTATGGGAGGATGGGATGGGAAGGGGAAACAAAGGAGGAGGCTACAATTCTTGATAAGAAATGTACTCATTATCTTGCCCATGTAATTGTAACCCCTCCGTACTCACAATAAAAAAATCCACAAGTTGCTTAAGTTTTGTAAGTTTACCAATTACAACAAGAAAGTTACTATACTACACAAATGGAGAGATTCTGAGGCATTGACTTAAGCTGTTTTAACCCAGTAGAACTCATTGTCATGTAAAGTGCAGAAAACAAAGACAAGTAAAAGAGAACAAGTAATCAAATCTTGAAAAATCTCCAAGGCTTTTTTTTTTTCTGAAGTATCACTTATTGCTCTTCTCTTGGCCTCTTCATTCTGATGTCTTTTCTTCTAACATCCTAGATTTTTTTTTTGGGGGGGGGGTCCGGTCGTGGGGCCTGAACTCAGGGCCTGGGCGCTGTCCCTCAGCTCTTCAGCTCAAGGCTAGCACTCTACCACTTGAGCCACAGCACCACTTCCAGCTTTTTTTCTTTTTGCTTATGTGGTGCTGGGGAATCAAACCCAGGGACTCAGGCATGCAGGGCAAGCGCTCTACCACTGAGCCACCTTCCCAGCCTAACATCCTAGATTTTAAAATCATATTTTGCCCTTTAGTTTTCTCTACTTCCTGTTCATACATTAAAACCAACCTCTTTTCCTGTTCTATGTCCTATAAAATCATATGCTTTGGAAACTATAGTCATTCATTGACAAATACTTTATTAAAAACATCTCCCATTAGCCGGATTCCAGTGCCTCATGCCTGTAATCTTAGCTGCTAAGAAGGCTGAGATCTGAGGATCGCAGTTTAAAGCCAGCCTCGGTAAGAAAATCCATGAGACTCTTATCTCCAATAAACCACTAGAAAAGGGGGAGTGGCGCTGTGGCTCAGGTAGTAGAGTGCTAGCCTTGAGCTGAAGAACTGAGGGACAGTGCCCAGAGTCCAAGCCCTCTGACTGACCCAAACTAATATATATATGTAATATATTTATATTATATATACTATATATAATATGATATGTATTATATTGTATAGAATATATATTATATATTCTATACAATATAATACATATATTATATATAATACATATATATGTATAATATATTATATATATATATATATCCCATGAGCCAGCTGCTGGTAGTATACTCTTGCAGTCCTAGTTAGCCAGAAGATGTGAGGATCTCAGTTTGAAGTTTGTCTGGTAAGAAAGTCTTTGAGACTCTTATCCCCAGTGAACTTCCAAAACATTGGAAGTAGAGCTGTGGATCAAGTGGTATATAAGTCAGAACCTTCAAAAAGTATATTTAATGGGATGAATTTTACATACTGCATGAAAGTGGTGAAGTGATTTAGAAATGGATAGAGGAATAAAAAAGGCAGATCTATAAGTAATAGTTACATATGTGTTAGTTCATTCAGTATTTTCTAGAGGTACCTCATTATTTTCCTAAAAAGTAAACTCATCAATAAGTAAATACAATTTTGACTAATGTATAACTAGCATGTGGCTATGTCTGCAAGTCTACAATGATAAAAATCTTTTTTTTGGCTTAAAATAAAATTTCAACTGTGCAGTGAGGTAATTTCTATTATTAATCACCAAGAGCTGAAGAATGTTGCTTGTATATTTAGTATATTTAATATTGAGTATCACACGTGTCATTTATATTTCTTAACATATGCATTACTTAGTTGGAACATGATTTTTTATATAAAGTTATATGGCCATAAAATCTATTGTGTTATTAAACTCAAGCATTTGTGCACTTCTGGTAATTTTTGTATATTTTTCTTTTGATATTTATATATTTTAAAAAGTCTCTCCAGTCTTCCAGTAAAATTGACTCACACCTATAATCCTAGCTACTCAGGAGGCCGAGATCTGAAGAATATAGTTCAAATTGAGCTTGAGAAGGAAAGTCTGTCAGATTTTAATCTCCAATTAATCACCAAAATAAAATAAAATATAAAGCTGAGAATGGAGCTATGGCTCATGTTGTAGAATGGTCGCTTTTAGCATAAAATATCAGGTATACTGACCTGGCTCTTAGTTCAAAACCCAGGACAGACACACACAATTCAGCTCAATAATATTAAATTACATAAAAACTTTTCTATATGCTTTAGATAAAACAATTGAGGGCAGATGTGAGTGTATATATATTATCTGATCTTCTGAGAATGAACTAATGGAAGGGAGAGACCTTAGAAAGCAAAATTTGAGCTCTTTTTTCACTAATAAGGGACTTTCTCCCATGGAAACTAATGTTGGGATGATGTTAATCTAAGAAAATTATATAACTTGTGTGGCTCTTTAGAGACAACGACGACTTAAGCTACTTCTACTTTTATATAATTAGAGACTTCTTATTGGGATCAATTTTTCTCACAAAGGATTTCCATATTGATTGATTCCTAAATAATTCATTTTCTGACTTAGAGCATGTTTTAGAGAGTAGAAATATTCTGACAGCAGAAATATGTAAAACTTGGTCTTGAACTGAGAGTAGATTGAATGAAGACATTATATTGTATATTGTAAAAGCAGTATACCTAAATCTCTGGCAGAGAGTTTCATTTACTACACACTAAATTACTATTGCTCTCTCAAATTATGCAGATGTTAGCATATCAGATAGTACATTTGTTTTTACTCAAAAACTAATTATAAAAACGTTTATCATCAATGAATGCTCCATGTCTCTCTCTTTGTCTCTATCTCTGTTGTTCTATGTCTGACTCTACTTTTCTCACCATGTGTTCACAAATATACATAGTCATTTATGTGCATACATTCAACAAATTATAATACAATATAAACACAAGAAATGATCTTCCTGTAGGGGAATAGGCAAAAAAATAAATTAAATAAATCCTAGTATATTATGGTATAGTGTTCTTTCAATATTTTATGCAATTCCAAGTTGAAACTCATTACTTCTCTTCAGGGAGGTAATGATTATAAACAAAGGACATAGAGGAATTATTTTAAAAATATTTATACTTAGGACATGCATTTATTTGGAGCTTGGTTACCAGTTTTTGCTTAGTTGCTTTTGAGTGATGTCTGGTCAGATGTAAGAACTTACATAGGTCTTCTAGATGTCACTCTTAGGAGAAGAAAAAATTATTTCCCTTATCACTGAGCCAACTCAAACTCTCTTTCCAACTCCAAATCAAGCTCCAAAATATTTAACTTTTCTGGCTTAAATTACTGATCTTAAAAGTAAGTTTAAATTGGCAATGAAATCAATTGTATGGGTTGTTATTGAAGAAACCTTAGAACAATGTATTTATACTTAGATTATCAAAAGCTTGATAAGACCTAAAATCATTAGAGAAAAGATTATTTTCACTGTGATGACTTGTTATTTGAGATTATTTATTTGTTGTTGAAAAATAATTTGATCTCAGTCTCATATCTAAAAACACGAGAAAATTTTGGAAAACTAACATATCAGACAGGCATCCTAAAATCTGATAGCACAAAAATATACAGTAGAAACTGGTGATGTAAATGTCATATGTTTCCAAAGAAATGGACTTTATAACTTTCTTAAAGCTTTTGAATGATGGGCCTTTTGCCTAAGAGTGAAATAATTGCATATGGTGCCATACCACAACACCCTCTTAAAAATATATTGCATCAGGATCATGATGTTGTAATTTGGAATTTTAAAGGTAGCAGACTGGGCTTTTAAATTTAATATCTCAGGGACTTTGGATCTTTTCCACTCAAAACTTGGCTTGGAATTTTTCTCCACACATGATTTTAATAGGTTAAATTAGTTATAGCTTTTCAAATTGTGAAGTAGACAATAATTTAACTTTGTCCAGAATTTAAACAATTAGCTCTAACAGGCTCTCATTACTTTAAAAATCATATTTTAGGCTGCAAGAACAAAATGGGGTTGTTAACATTTCTCATTGCTCAGCTACTTTCAGAGGTTTTAGTCTGCTAAGGAGCTCCTTATTTCTGCAAATGATTCCTAACACATGTAAATAATTTCCCTCTATTTTCTATCATGTATATGGATGTTATTTCTATAACTTATCTATATTTTATGGTTTTGTGATATAATTTTTATATTGCCTATCATTTGCTCGTTGTTGAGGAAAAGGCAGAACTCAAATAATTGAGTAATTCTACAATATTTATCCTACTTCAAATTGTAAAGTCTTTAGAATTGCCTTGCTATAGGCTTTGGAAATGTATTTGTTTACAGCTGACCATGTGCCCTTCAGTTATACAATATTTGTCTCGTCTGAGACTTTTAGATTGTTATTAAATAACTTAGCTTACAGAGGGATATAAGGCCCATCTCATTATTGCCTCAAACAATGGTACTCAAAGGCTAAGAAAGAAGTGGTTGAAATTGCATGTAAGGGACACAAAATCTTAAATACTTTCTTATGCCAAACTCTGTGTCTTTTGTTTGTATACTTTTGTGTGCAATTATGCTTTGATTTTCTATTATCCATCTATATTGATGATTCCAATTAACTTTAGTACCCATAGAGGCAAAGAAGAGTGGCTTGGAAGGGAAGAGTTAAAAACAAAACAAAAACAAAAGGACAAAAAAATTCCCACTTCTTCCAAGAATCCTTTTTTTAATCCCCTGCTCATCTAGATGGATTCACATTTTGATAAATATAACAATCGTGAATAAAATCCTATTCATCTGGGATTAAAAACAGTAGTCTCCCGTCTCAACTTGTACAATTTAAGGTTTGTCAAATAAGAAGTGAAAACTATAGGCAAAGAAGCTGGGTTTGGAATCTCAAGGTTTTTCTATGCTTCTCTTTTCTTTCCACACAATCAGAAAGGTATCAGCAAGTCAGCTCAGGGAGATGGAAATAGAAAGTAGCTAAGTCAACATATTCTAAGAGTTTAAGCAATGGGGTACAGAGAAGTAGAGGCTGGATGAAATAGGATTGAAAATGGTGACTTTGCTGAATATACATTGTGAGCAATGCTCTTGATGATAAGATTATGTCAATTTATCTAAAGAATTATTTTTCATGCCCATTTATTAATGTCAGCCTTTTAGAAAATAGTATCTGTGTGGAGGCTATGTGCCAGGCACCAAGTGCAATAAGATATAAGAATGAAACAGATTCAGTTCCCATCTTCAGGAGTGTGCTGAATAATACTGGATTGCATGTCCTTTGTTACAGTGGCAAGTGTCAGCAGCCTATGACATAATTACAATCTGACAGAGAAACTAAGTATTATATAATCAAGCAATGTCGTTCAGTGCATAGCCACTCCATGGTGCTCTGCCACTAGGAAAAATTATACTCACAAATGCTCTTTACTAGCATTCTTAGAAGTTGAAAAATGTCCATATACTAAAAATTATTTCCCATTCATCCTATATTTTATTTTATGTAGAATCAATAAATGAAGATACTAGCCAAGACAGTGAAATACGAGTTTACCTGACTAGAAATACCCATTCTATTTCTCAAGATTAACTGCTTAGCTGTAACACTTCTACATTAGCTAAATAACATCTCAAGGGGAGCTAGAGATAGAACCTTGATGTCTACTGATTGTACATGTGTGAGTTTGTGCTCTCAAAGGATGGTCCTTAAAAAACTCCCCGCTGGAAGCTATTGTGCATATTGTAAAAGGACTATTGCTAAGTGCCAATTGAGCTAGTACTGTATACTTGCCATTTAAAAAGAAGATTTCATACCACTTGATTATGTTAAATAGAAATGTTTGAAATTTATACAGAATTACATCAAAATGGCACAGTAGTTATATGTCTAAAGAGCTGCAACTACTCCATCCCATAAGTAATGTCAATCCGTCCAGTAGACGATTTAATGTGAGACTTTCACACAATGTATTCTGTAAGAAATATAGAAAGCTTTAGATTGTTGAGGCCAGAAATATGTATTGGAATAAAATCGTAGAATCAAAATCTGTATTTGTACAGAAATATACACACACAAAGAAACATCACACACACACATGCATATATACACATTTTAAAGTATGCACAGTCATCTCTAAATAAAGTATATTTTATTTTATATTTTCTAGAATGAAAAAGCTGCTTGGTGCTGAGCAGAGTTCTTTTAAAAATAATTCTTCTGAATATTTCATATCTTCAGAGAATTTGAATTTTTCCTTCAAAATAAGGGAACTGTCTGTTAAGTGAGTCTTCTCCATAAACCAACTATATGGTGGATATAAGTTCTATGTCATTTACTTGTAAGTTGCATATGTCCTACTTTCAATAACAAGCTACTTTAAATCATAAAAACTTGGAAGGAAATAAAGTAAAGCTGATAGCTATGTTCTCTTTCTTCTAAGCATTTATTTAAATAGCTCTAAAAAAGGAAAACTATTAATGAAACCATGGTCCTCTATTGAATTATTTTAAGGAAAAGATGTTACAGACCAGAGATTCTGATGATTATCTTTGAAGATGGATATCAGGGGAGAAAACTAGGAAGAAAAGAAAGGCACAGGTCACAATCCCGGGAAGAGGTGCAGGCTTTCAGGAGAAAGCCTAAAGCTGGAGTTTGCCAAGAATTTCATAATATGTGAATTATATCTCACCAAAGTGTTTTATCAATTTTTTTCCAAAGAAGCAAGTGAACATTAATGAGTAATGAGGCAGGCAATGAGGAAGAGAGTCAGTTATATTCATGCTACCTCCCCTTCCCTATATGTCACTGACAATGAGATGCTCCAGCTTCAAAGGATTATTTTAAAACAGCAGCAGCAACAACAAGTTGAGCACCAGTGGCTCATACCTGTAACTCTAGCAACTCAGGAGGCAGATATCTGAGGGTCATGGTTCAATGCCAGAGGGGAAAGTTTGTTAAGACTTTTATCTCCAATTAACCACCAAAACATCCAGAAATGGAGCTAGCCACTAGCCTTGAGCATAAAAGCCAGGGACAGCTTTCTGTCCCTGAGTTCAAGCACCAGGATTCTTTCTGACTCTTTTTTTTCTCTCTCTCTCTCTCACATACACACACACCACCACCAACAACAATAACAACAACAACAGAAGGATTTCTTGGGAGAACAAAAGTGTAGGAAAAAAACAAGAAGGACATAGTTTCACTTCATTTCTTATTACCACCATGATGAATTGGAAGGGAAGGAGAGATGTCAATGTGCCCAAATCATTCCTCCCTTTTAGACCAACTTCCCTAATATTGACTTTGGGAAAGAAATCTCCTTTCTAACCTACCCAAGCAAAGGATATGCATTGACTGTCCAAACATATGGCGTTGCAGTCATCATCCCTCCTCTCCATTACACCCTGGCCCCCTTCAAAGGAAAGTCTCTGCTTCTCAAAATTTGCCTATATATTGTAAGGGAAACGAATACCAGCCATAAGTACTAATGAACCTGTTTATTTACTTACAAATATGAATCTAAGTCCCTGTATCATCTGATCTTTGATTAAGGAAAAAAAAAACCTAAGTGCTTGAAAGGGAAGAATTAATATGACCACACAGAGGTAATTCTTGGAATTAGTATCCTTAAATATGATAAAGTGTTTCACAGGCTGCTATAATAAAGTGCTTAGTCTGTACTATCAAAGACACACACATATGAAACAGCTTTTGAGAGAAGATACAAGTTAATTACAAACACAGTATATCTGTGATATACATGAATCATCACATCATAAGGAGAACATTGAGACTAATTCTGCAAGCAAGGCTAGGAAGCTGTGTCTAATTAAGTGTACTTAACACTTGTGCAAGCCCTTCCTGGTAATGGAACCACCACTGAAGATTAGATTGCCCAATGTGATAATTGTCACTTTGTGGAACCTATTGTTCATTGCCTTAAAATTTTTATTTCTATCATTGTCCCATAGTAATCTCCACCAGAGAGGCTATGCCCACCTTTCTTCAGCTATACATATCTTGTATTTGACATATTTCTGAATTTGCTGAATTCGAAGCCATACATGTTTGGGGAGAGTATTGTGGTAAAATTCTAGATGAGTGGTAGGAAGAATAGTAATTTTTGTTTCCTTTTTTTTAAAACTGAATATCACCTTTCAAGAAGAAAATAAAGGGCTGGTAATGTGGCTTAGTGGTATAATGTTGCCTAGCATGCATGAAACTCTGGGTTCTATTCCTCAGTACCACATACACAGAAAAAGCAGAAGTGGTGCTGTGGCTCAAGTGGTAGAGCACTAGTCTTGAACAAAAGAAGCTCAGGGACAGTACCCAGGCCCTGAGTTTTGTTTTGTGTGTTGTTTGTTTACTGATAAATGTTGTTTATTTTCTCATGTAGAGGACACCTGAACACCTGGACATTACTTGTAATAATAACTGTGAGTTCACAATGCACAGTCGACAACTGTAAATTCTGGTTGGACTCAGCATGCAAGATATTGGGAAGACGCCTTGCTTTATTCCAAGCAACTTCTGAAAATTATGTTTCTTATCTTGCAAAGAAGAACATTTTCATTTTTAGCTACATCTTGGTATAGTAGATCCCCATTAGCACATTTAGGTATATACCCTCTCCATATGCATCTGGAAAAAAGATACAGAAATATGCATAGAAAAATTGCTTATAATAGCAAAAGACTGGAACAAATTCAAATGTATATCAGCAGGGAGTAGAAAAATAAACTTAAATATATCTACAATGGAATTTTATGCAGCTGTGAAAAGAAATGTTCTGTAGCTCTGTTACCTACATGCATATTTTAGATCTAAGACTGTAATATTGAAAGATGAGATGTAAAAAAATCACAAGTGCAAGAATACTGCAAGTCATATTTTCATACAAATAAAAAAGGAACAAAATGAAGGATGGGCTACAGTTCAGTTGTAGAGTGGTGAAATACACATGACTCTATGCTTAATCCACAACACTAAAAAATATCTTTTTGGAAAAATATATATACAAGATGCAGGACACCAGAATCAAATACCGCGAAAACAGGGGTTATACTATGAGGGAAGAACATAAAAAAGAAACAAAAAAAATTACATAGTACATTATAAAGTACATTAAAACAACAACAGGAATGATTAAACTGCTTGTGTCCGTATCTTGAGGTTCATTTCACTTAGATCATCTTACACAGTCATATGTCCGTAGCTTTTGACCTTTTCTTCTTATCTTACACATATAGTAGTTATTGCAAATAAGGGGAAAGGAAATAACAAGATGCTGAAGCAAGGATAAAGCTTGACCCATTGTAACAATGTATAGTGTCTTGTGCAAGACGCTATGTTGAAAACAAACTTTACAAGCTTGGCGGGGGAGGGTTTGGGGAGGTGGTGAAGGAATGGATGGTAGGGGACAAACAACCGAGGGGGCAACAATGTTCAGTAGGAAATGTACTCATTACCTTATACAAGTAACTGTAACCCCTCTTACATTATCTTTACAATAAAATATATATTAATAAAATATTTTTTAAAGCTGACCATTGTCAGGAAATGGAAAGACTTGGAAAAAATTATAATAAGTGAAGTAAGCCAGACTCAAAGAAACATAGGTTCCATGTTTCCCTTATTTGCAATAACTAGTATAGGTCTAGGATCATCTTACTAGACAATCAGAAAAGGTCATAAGCTATGAACATATGACCATAAAAGATGATGTGAAGAAAAATGAACCCCAAGATAGGGAACAAGAGGTTTTGTCTTTCTTGCCATTGCTTTTATTTTTTAAATAAGTTTTTTTAATTGCAAAAATACTGTACAGAGGGGTTACAGTTACATGAGCAAGTTGTTGTTTTTAATGTACTAAGTTATTTTTTGTTTCTTTTGTATATGCTTTCCCCATGGTATAACTCCTGTTTTTATGTATTTGGTTCTGGTGTCCTGCATCTTGTATATACATTTTTTCTGATTTGGGGAGGGGAACGGAAATAATAAAATGCTGAAACAAGGAAATAGGTTGACCCATTGTAACAAGGAGACATACAAGACACTATGTTGAAAATGAACTTGGGGGTAGAGGGAGTGGGGAAGGTGGGGAGGGAAGGGATAGTAGGGGAAAAACAAAGGAGGAGGTAACAATGCTTGATAGGAAATGTACTCATTACCTTACTCATGTAACTGTAACCCCTCTGTACAGTATCTTTACAATAAAAATATCTTTAAAAAGCTGGACATTGTATTATTTATCAATATATTATACGTATGTGATAAAGTCATTCAAATATAACAAAGTAATAATAAAATTTATCATGAGTTACTTTGGAGAGTGAGATATGGAAGTCATAGAGAAATTCTGTAACTACTTGTTAAACTTTTGCTACTGACAAAACTATTACCCATGGATTGTGTGTTTGTGTGTGTCTTCCTAGGCAATTGATACATTATTATGTTTTAATTATTTTTTTTAAATAGGGGCTCTTCTGAAAGGAACAGAGGGTAGAGTCCTCATATATGGCTTATTTAGTAGTAACTATCATCTATATTCTTTGCATACTGCACACATCCACTATATGTCAGCCAGTTGTGTTGTATTGGACACAGTCAATATCTTGTATCTTCTAGGTTCATTCCAAGCTTTTCTTGAAGTCTGATTGCAGTACACCAGTGACTTCTGATCATAAACACCAGTGCATCCCTTTGCCTGGTCCCATGCGTACTTGTAGCAGACAGGGAAGGTCTGAAGTATCTTTTTTTTGGAAAGGTGGTAACGCTACTCTAAACCAACAAGGGATGGAAAATGGAAAAGAGCCCAAACTACCTTCTGTTTTGGAAGCAGGTTGATGTTGCCTTTTCAAGGATTTCAAAGAAGACATTTTTAAACAAAGTCATTGGGGCTATTGGCCATTTTATTTCTTCTTTTGGTATGTCATTTATCATATTATTTATTCAAATTCACTTTCATTTTTTGAATTGCAGCATAACTAGTAATATAATTCTTACATTATGGACAGTTTTACTCCACAAAATCCTCAATAAATTATTCCATGTATTTTTTAGCTCTTAGTATTTTCCGGAAAGATGTTAAAACCATTATCATTTTATTTTGATAATGTCATAGGCTGAACTGTGTTATCTTAAAATTCATGTATCGAAGTCTTAACTTCTATACCTCAGATTTTTAACTATATTTATAGGTAAAATCTTTAAAGAAGTAAAGTGATATAGATGGAATAGGCTTTTTTAAAAAAATTATTGGAATCCTTATGTGAAAAGATACACATAAAGGGAGGCTCATGTAAAGATACAAGAGTATATAGCCATGTGTAAATCAAAGTAAAGGGCCCGCCAAAAAAACCAACTCCAAAATGGCATGATCTTGGACTGATAGTTTGCGAACTTGAACAAATGAATCTATTTTCTTTAAGCCTTCACATCTGTGGTTCTTTATTGTGGAAGCACTAGCAAACTCATAAATTAGGAATCTTACTATTTAGCTATAAATAATGTGAGTTGTTTATCTATATATTACTTATATATAATTATGTACTATATATAAATTATCTGTAACTTTTTTAAAGCTTATTTTTTCTGTAATACCTTTTCTCAAAATTACACTCTTGCTGCAGAATATTAAATGGTGTTAACAGAAGGTAATATTCTATCATGTAATTTTGGAAAATACTAAATTAAAATAATTTATCAGTGATTTTTCAAATGAAACTTTCTTTCTTGAATGCCTAATTTGGCATATTACTTTGTTATCACTTTATTGGTGTATTTAATTCTTCTCTTTTGATTAGTAATCTAATAAATACAAATATTTTTTACTTTCAAAAAGACCTTATCCAGGTGCCGGTTGATCATGCCTGTAATTATAGATACTCAGGATGCTTAAATCTGAGGATCATTGTTTGAAGCCAGCCCAGGCAGACAAGTCCCTATGAAACTCTTATCTCCAATTAATCACTCAAAAAAACCTGGAAGTGGCACTGTGGTTCAAAGCAGTTGAGCAGTAGTCTTGGGCAAAAGAGTTCAGGGACAGTGCCCAAGTCCTGAGTTCAAACCCCACCATCGACTACATATATTTGTATACTGGAAATTTACTTCATTTCCCTCTTTAATTATAATCTTTAAATAGGTACACAAAGGAATTGCCATTTAACAAAGAAGTTCATGAATACACCATCTTGATCAATAAATATATCTAAACATTAAACAAATTAATTTTAATATTTTTTTCACACTGGAAGACTTCAGTTTGTAAATTGTATCTTTCTCTCCCTTCTGTATCTATATCCAATGTAGATGGAAAATTATTGCTACTGTCCCAATTTGTCTAAGCCCTTTTTCTGAAATACTGATTGCCCATTTTTGCAATTTCATTCCTCTGTATTTCATATTTTTTGTTTGTTTTTGTTTTGTTTTTTTTGGGTCCGGTGGTGGGGCCTGAACTCTGGGCCTGGGCGCTGTCCCTCAGCTCTTCAGCTCAAGGTTCGCGCTCTACCACTTGAGCCACAGCCCCATTTCTGGTTTTTTTCTTTTTGCTTATGTGGTGCTGAGGAATAGAGCCCAGGGCCTCATGCATGCAAGGCAAGCGCTCTACCACTGAGCCACCTTCTCAGCCCTGTATTTCATATTTCGAATCTTCTCTTTTATCTTTTTATATATGTCTTTATGCTGTGTGCACTGGGAAAGTTTGTCAAAATTTCTTTAATCATTGACTTAATTTTATGTGGTGTTGATTTTGCTCATTTTATGCCTAAATCTGTTATGTATTCAGATATTTTATTTTCAGTTTCCTTACAATAGTTTTTTGTTTCATCCTGCTCTTTCTAACATCTGACTGCTATTCATTCAGCTTCCTTTTCTGAAACTATTTCTTTTTCATCTCCTTCAATGTTTGTGTTCCTCTATTTAATAATGAGTTTAAGATCTGTTCTCCCCCTAACACTTTGGTTTGCTGCAGAAAATTCCTCAAAAGTTTATTTCTGCTCTTTGTCAAGAAAATCTATTGTTCATCTTGGTTTAGAAAGTGGGTTCATTTCAAAAGCTTCCTTATGCACCTGTGTGCCTGTCCCATCTGTAAATGTGTAGTTACATGTATGAAAATGCACATGTGTGTTTCTCATGCTTCTTCATAAGACTATTAAAGCAACTTTGCCAGCATTGAGGGTTAGAGGGATTTTCCCAGTTATCGTTACTGCTTACTCCGGTGTTATTAGTATTTACTTTAAGTCAAAAGGCTGACTATTTCCTTATACAAATTTTTGGTGTCCATTTATTATCTGATAATTATGACTGTTGCTGAGTGATTTTTATATGCTATAAACCATTGTAGGTGTAGTAAATGATTTCACACATTTAATTCCTCTAAAATCCTCTGGGGAAACTGAGGCACAGACAGATTAAAGAACTCGCCTAAGGCCATACAGTTATTGAGGAATCAAACTTAGCCACTTGAACACTATGTAGTACTATTTCTCTTGAGTGTCATTGGATTCAAGGAGGATCTCCTTCTCCTCCTACCTTATCATCTAACCATACACAGATTTCAAATAATCTACTAATTGAGGAAGTCCTGTAATCCTTTTTGTGTTCAGAAAAACTATAATTTCAGATAGCATTGCATACGTATTTGTTTCTACCTCCAAGCCTCCCTGATGTTAAAAATTGCTATCACATGAGAAATTTCTTCACAGCTCATGATGCTTTTTTTTTTTTTGATTACTCAATAGTGTTTGGAAAATACACTCCACACATACATAGTGAGGTTCTGGTGCAGATAATAGTGTTTAATGGTTCTATCTTGCTCAGAAGTATCTTTGGCATAATAGAGAAGTGCACACATAATCATCTCTGTTAAGACATCAAGTTTTTGACACAAACACACAGTGGGATTGAATGGAAATGTCCTTCTTTGTTCCTGTCTAGCCCTGATAATCTGCCTTAGGGCTTCTTTACTTTGGTCATGGAAATTCCTCCAGGGGTCATGCAGACTGTAAAGAATATTCTAGTTACTAGCACCATAGAAATGGTGCTGGGTTTTAAGCATTTTCATACAAACATAAAAGAAAAAGTTAACTGTATATTTTATACTAAGTAGTAAACTATCTATTGTTCTGAGCAGGGAGTTTGGAGGGTTGGGAACCAGAGTTATGTTGGAAATGAGAATAAGTCCATAATATGATGAGACAATCTTAAGTGAAAAAATATAATAAGACATCTGATTATATTAAGTCCAGAACTATAAAGCAAATGGAGGAACTAATTCCAAAAGAAAAAAAGGACCAGTAATTCAAGTCAGGTCAGAAAGAGCCAGTAGAGTTTAGACAGGACAGTCACTGAAATTATCTATAAAGAAAACAATTCTTTGATGATTGTCTTTGATTCTTTTTTCCGGGCTAACATGAAGCTATCAAGACTAAACATTTTAAATTAATTTATTATTAATTATTCATTGGTTCAGGCCAAATTAATGTAAATATAACCTTAATCCTCTTCATCTAAAGTACCAGGGATGAGCTATAATGCATCTCAAAGGAAGGACATTGTTGGTCAGAATTGTTTCTGCTGTCTCAGTTGTGTGAGTTCATTGGACTTGCTCTAAAATTGACCATGACCTCTTTGAGAGCTTGTCATTTCTGTGTAATATTTAAAACTTTTATTTTATTGTTAAGAGAAAGAGAGAGAGAGAATGATTGAGGTTAAGAACAGGCTGTAGTTACTTTAGGAGCAATAAAATATAGGATAGAATAGGATCTAGACTTAACAGGAGTCATAAAGCTCACAAATGATGGTCGCAATCAACTTACATAGTTTTATTGCAAAGTGAGGGTGCTTAAATAGACAAGAGAGTGCTTTTCTACTGAATGGTCTTTTTGACTCCATAGTGATTAATGGTTGTTCAAATTTTGATCCTTCCAGAAAGCATTCTTAGGTTCTACTACAGAGGTTTATGATCTACCCAATTTCTGATAGCAACAATTAATGGGGGTAAAAGTCCATTGGAATTGTGAAAAGACTATTTGGACAGAGAATTACAATGAGGTGGGATGGGGGTGTACGAGAGAAAGATAGTCACATAGTTGTTAGTGGAATTAGTCTATCACATGTGCTTTAATTCCCTGCTCTTTGTGATCACCATTTTACAGTGGTGAATCATTAATAGATAAGTGTAAATATGGAGAGTTAGATTAAACATGGGGCCACAGGGAAAAAAATCACTGGATTATTCTTGGATGTAAAAGATATGACTGATAAATCACTAATTGAAGGCATTTATAGACCAAATCAACCAAGGGGTGACATGTTATTATCATGGGGCATAGCAACTACCACGAAGGCAGGTTTATGTTCTTGTGAGGTGTTAGAGAAGGAATAAAATCCAGGGAAGTCATATTATAAAATGATTAGAATCTTAAGAGGCACCACAGAAAGTTATTGGGGTTTCTGACTTGGTCATTAGTTTAAATATATTTAATTGATGGTGGAACAGTGTAGTGAACACTCTGAAAGTGAGGCCTATGAAATTTTCCATGGCCTGTACTTTATATCATGAAAGTGGTGAATGGGGTGCATGTTTTTTTTTTATTCTTTGCTCTCATATATGTGTGAGGCATACTGATCTGATTGCTGGGAACTCTTAAATCATTCTTGTAGCTAGATACTTATACATACCTTCATTAACACTTTTTTATAAAAGAAGTTATATGACAAAAATAAAAGGCTGAGAAAAAGTCCCTGAGAGCCACTATCCTAAGGTTGGATTAAATATACTACTTTTTTAAAATCTAGATTTTCGTAAAGGCATCTACTCTGTGGTTTGGGCAATTATCTTTGAACTTAAAGCTCAAAATGCTCTGATTAAATGTACCTACTAGTTGTACTGAATTATAGCACATGTGGTATTTCAACCTAAAAGATCTCAGTCATTTTAGAGTCATGGCATTTATTTTACTTTATGGTAGAAACTGCCACCTATTCACCACAATACATTTTCTATTTTGTATTGGGCTCTAGAACTATTGCTCTTTTCAATGAGGGATCACCAAAAGATGGAATTATTGCAAAAGGATTCTCAGAATAGGAAACTTTTTATCACTTTTAAGCTAGATTCAAAATATTTGGTTTTCTGAAACTACTACAGCAAACTTTAGAAGCCACACATTAAAGACAGTAGGAACACCATTAACTGACGTTTATGAATAAAAATTTAGGACAGATCTACTGCCTTATCCCCAATACTTGCTAATTTAGTAGACCTTGGGAAGTTATGTAAGCAATAAATCAATTTAACTTTACTGAACTATAAAGTACTTAGGTATATTTAATACACCACTGCTCATAACGCTTCTTTAAATGATATTCTGGTTCTTTTTTTTCCCCTTTTCAACATACTTGTTATCTCACTGCTAGATTGTTTCATTCAATGAAATCACAGATGTACAGCAGCTGGCATATAATAAGTGCTCAAAGAACAGTAGTTACCCTTAACTGTATGATCATAGATCAAAAGGAATTCGTAATGACTCATTTGGGTAACAATAAGCTGCAAAATGAGAAAAAATGCTCTTGTCATGTAAAGTGTTAACAGGCTTCTAAACTAACCTCAAGGATCAATTCAAGTGGATAGTGCACCAAGAAACTTTTCTTTATTATATGTCATTGAAATGTTTCTACTTTTTGTTCTTCCCGTGGAGCATTTATAAGTCTTTTTTCATTAATTGGTTTGGTAAGAAGAGTTCTCAGTTGGCCTTTAGTTACCTCGTCTATTTGAATTCTAGTCTATATGTAATTACTGTGCTGCTGATAGTGGCTTGCTTCTGACCAACAAAATAAAATAAACAAACAGGGTAGGATTAGGTAACAAAAGATTGTAACTTCTGTTATTAACCTGATCTCTTTGTTCCTTATTTGGCGTTGACACTCTGTAAATATTTCTAGGTTTGAGAAGCCTCAGAGGTACCTAGGCTGAGGTTATACACAAACCAACTGCCAGTCAAGAACTGAACTGGCATTCCAGCCACCTCGGAGAAGCTACATTCTTTCAACCAAAAAAAACTGAGTCAAGCAGAAGCAGATTGATCACTTTGTAGTTGAAGTGTCAGATTAAAATACAGATCTCCCTCTTCCCTCTTCCCTCCTCCTCCTCCTCCTCCTCCTCCTCCTCCTCTTCCTCCTCTTCTTGTTATTTTAGCGGTAATATACAGAGAGGTTACAGTTACAATAATCAGTTGATGAGTACAATTCTTTTTGAATCATGTCTTCCCTTCTCTTCCTCTCTCCTGATTTTTTCCTCCCTCTCCCACCCACAAGATGTACAATTCATTTTCAGTGTTGTGTCCAGCAAGTACCACTGTGGTATTCATTTATGCTTTGTTCCACCTTTTCTGTGCCCTCCTTACGCTCCCAAATACAAATAAAGAAGACAAAAAAAAAAGAAAACAAAACCAACAACAACAGCAACTAAAAATACCTTTTGTTTCCTCTTCTTGGAGTTCATTTCATATATTTTATATGATCATATGTACATGGCTATTGAGCCTTTGTCAGCTACTCCTATGCATATCCTCCTTTTGCCTTAGTGTTTGAGTGTCTAGAGTTCTAAATATCTTATCATGAAACATAATATATACCTTCAGGAAACAAACAAAAAATAAAATAAAATAAAAAGTACAATTGTCTCAGAGTGACAATTTGGTTGAAGCTGATAAAAATGTGAGGCAGAGTATCTAGCCAGTCTGTTCTAGGAGTTTTAATCCTCACAAAATTTGAAATAATGAATTTGCACTGAAGTTGATAAATTTGGGGACAATTTCTTATATTGTAGGTGATAACAGACCTAAACAGCATATATAAATCAAACTGATTTGACTCAGAGATATTTTTCCTTCAACAGCCACAGTTGAAATAAACATTTCTTTCTTTTGCTTTTTTCATAGAATTTGTACATTTGTGATCATAGCAATGATAATTTTATTTATATTGTAATCTTATCAACTATAATCAAAAGTTTGATTTTTTCTTTTCCTTTTCCCTTTTTTTTGTACAAGATTAAGGGGTAACAAGTTCAATAGAAAATGTACTCACAACCTTCACATGTAATTGTAACCCCTCTGTACTTCACCTTGACAATAAAATTAAATTTGAGAAAAAAAATTCCAAAGTGGGGGAAAAAACGATTGGGGCTCAAACTCATTATTTGACACTTGCTTTCACTCATTATCTCGTGCTCTACCACCTGAGCCACATCTCCAAGCCCAATTTCATATTTTCTTACTGAATACTTGCTTCTTTTTTTAATTTAGTTTTTTTATTGTGAAAATACTGTACAGAGGGGTTACAGTTACATAAGCAAGGTAATGAGTACATTTCTTATCCAGCATTGTTGCCTCTTCCTTTGTTTTTCCCCTACCATCCCTTCCTTCCCACCTCTTCAGCTACACCCCCTCAACCTCCCCTACCCCACCTCTGCTGCCTAAATTGTAAAGTTCATTTTTCGACATAGTGTCTTGTGCATCTCATTGTTGCAATGGGTCAATCAGTATCCCTATTTAGACAATTTGTTTTTTCCCTTCCTCTCCCCAAATTATACCAAGATCAAATAGAGTGAAAACAGGGGTTATACCGTGGGGGCGGGACATACAAAGAAACAAAAAAATCACATGGTACCTTATAAATAGGTTAGAAACAATAGCAAGGAATAAAAAGACCACTTGTGTCCCTATCTTGGGGTTCATTTCGCTTATCATCATCTTTTTTATATCATTACCTTATCTGACCTTTTCTGCTTGTTCCAGACATATGCTAGTTATTGCAAATAAGGGAAACCATGCGACCTATGGTTCTTTGGGCCTGGCTTACTTCACTTAATATAATTGTTTCCAAGTCTTTCCATTTCCAACAAATGGGGCAATGTCATTCTTTCTGATGGAGGCATAGAATTCCATTGTGTATATATACCACATTTTCTTGATCCATTCATCTACTGAGAGGCATCTGCATTGGTTCCATATCTTAACTATGGTAAATAATGCTGCAATAAACATAGTCGTGCTGGTAGTTTTAGTGTGGTCTTGTTTGTGATCATTTGGGTAAATGCCCAAAAGTGGGATTGCTG
>NW_012267264.1:10200243-10203167 GCF_000151885.1 Dipodomys ordii
TCCTGAGGTCTGTTCTTGTGCCAGTACCAAGCTGTTTTGACTACTGTGGCTTTGTAGTAGAGTTTGAAATTTGGTATTGATATTCCTCCAGCACTGTTCTTTCTGTTGAGGATCGTTTTTTTTTTTCGTGGTCTTTTATTGTTCCATATGAATTTTTGGAATGCCTCTTCTATTTCCTTGAAGACTGAGGTTGGAATATTGATAGGTATTGCATTGGATTTTTAGATAGCCTTGGGAAGTATTGCCATTTTCATGATATTGATCTTTCCAATCCAGGAGCATGGGAGTTTTTGCCACTTTCTAAGTTCTGTTTTGATTTCTTTTTTCAGGTTTCTAAAGTTTTCATCATAGAAGTCCTTCACTTCTTTGGTTAATTCCTAGGTATTTTATTTTTTGTGGGGCTATTACTAATGGAGTTGCTTTCCTAATTTCAGCCACACTTTTCTCATTGTTGGCATACAGAAAAGCCATTGATTTTTGAGGGTTAATTTTATACCCTGCTACCTTGACAAAGTTTTGAATCACCTTGAGTAATTTGGGAGTGGAGTCTATGGGATTCTTTAAATACAAGATCATGTCATCTGCAAAGAGGGAGAGTTTTAATTCTTGTTTTCCTATTTGGATCCCCTTTATGTTTACATCTTGTCTTATTGCTGTAGCTAGGCATTCTAATACTAGATTGAAGAGAAGTGGAGAGAGCGGACATCCTTGTCTTGTTCCTGAGTTAAGAGAAAATGGCTTTAGTTTTTCACCATTAAGTATAATTCTGTCTGTAGGTTTGTCACATACAGCCTTTATTGTATTGAGGAATGTTCCCTGGATTCCTAATTTTTCCAGAACCTTCATTATAAAGGGGTGTTGGATCTTCTCAAGTGCTTTTTCTGCATCTATTGAGATAACCATGTGGTTCTTATCCTTTCTCCTGTTGATGTAGTGTATTATATTAATTGATTTGCATATATTGAACCAGCTTTACATCCCTGAAATGAATCCTGTTTGATCGTGGTGTATGATATTTTGGATGATTGTTGAAATTGATTGGCCAAAATTTTGTTGAGAAGATTTGCATCAATGTTCATCAAAGAAATGGTCTATAGCTCTCTTTCTTTGAAGAGTCCTCGCTTGGTTTTGGGATGAGGGTTATGATGGCTTCATAAGAATGAGTTGGAGTATTGGTGTGAGCTCTGTTTTGAAGGCCTTGTAGGATTCCGCTGTAAAACTATCTGGTCCTGGGCTTTTCTTAGATGCAAGGTCTCTTATTGCTGTTTTTATTTCAATGCTTGATATGGGCCTGTTAAGATGGTTTAACTCATCTTGGTTTAGTTTCTGCATGTCAATATTTACTAGGAAAAGGTCCATTTCTGCCAAGTTCTCAAACTTATTAGCATGAAGTTTTGAGAAGTATTCCCTTATAAAGTTCTGAATCTTGGTTGTTTCTGTGGTGATGTTTCCATTCTCATCTTTGAGTTTATTTCGTTGGGTGTGTTCTCTTCTTTTTCTGATAAGATTTGCTATTTTGTTATTTTTTTCAAAAAACCAAGTCTTTGCTTCATTGATTCTTTCTATGGTTTTTTTGGATTCTAATTCATTTAATTCTGATTTAATTTTAATTATTTCTTTCCATCTACTGGATTGGGGTTTATCTTCTTGCTCTTTTTCAAGGAGGTTCAGATGTCTCATTAAATTGTTGTTTTCAGATCTCTCCAATTTGTTGATGTAGGAATTCAGAGCTATAAACTTGCCTCTGAGTACTGTCTTTGCTGTGTCCCAGAGGAGCTGGTAATTTGTGTGTTCATTTTTGTTGAATATCATGAACATTTGAATTTCCTTTCTAATCTCTTCCATGACCCACTCGTGATTCAGCAGTGTGTTGTTCAGCCTCCATGTGTTACAGGACTTTCTTTGGTGGCTTTTGGTCTTGAGTTCTAATTTTAATCCCTTGTGGTCTGAGAGAATGCAAAGTATACCTTCAGTGTTTCTGACTTTGGACAAGTTTGCTTTGTGGCCTAAAATGTTGTCTATTTTGGAAAATGTTCCATGTGTGGGCTGAGAAGGTTCATACCTATTAGACTTCATCTCTTGAGATGGTACTCATACTATTTTGAAAGTATTTGACATTTGAAAACTATAGCTAGGAGTTATGAGCTCTTCTCTGCTGTACATGGTTCTTTCTTGGAAGATGTGTAACAAACATGATTCTTAGCAACTGAGTGAAGTCTTCCTCTTTCATGAGCTTGATAGGCAAACCAAACTCAAGATCTCAAATACTGCTCAATAATTAATATTATCTTGTACAAAAATCTTTAAAATATTTGTTTGAAAGTTAAATAAAGACCCTATAGTAATTTAATTTTTTCAGATATTGAAAACAAAACACATTATTTTTATCTGTATTTTCCTTGGTTGCTGTACAGATTACCAAAATTATTTATCTTTTGGTGGTTATGGTGAACCTCTGGCAGTCTTTGCCTAATTGTCTCTTTACTCCATCAGTCTCCTTTCCCTTTGTGTCTTATAAGAACACAATTCACTGAATCAGGGCTCACCCTAATTCATCATCCTTTATGTGAACTTGGGTAGTTGACCTAATTTAGTGTGGCTTTCCTTTAACTTTATTATTTCTAAATAATGTGCCTTTACTTATTCAAAGTGTTTATTGAATTGTGTATTTTTCTAACTGGTCCTAATAAAGTACCAAATAAAGGAAACATTGCCATTAATTTTATGGAGCTTAAATTCTAATGGAAGTAGGTGTGATATGTTACAAACAAATGTAGAAGTGTTAAATTGTAACCTTTTTTTTGGGGGGGGGTCCGGTCGTGAGACCTGAACTCTGGGCCTGGGCGCTGTCCCTCAGCTCTTCAGCTCAAGGCTAGCACTCTACCACTTGAGCCACAGCGCCACTTCCGGCTTTTTTCTTTTTG
>NW_012267264.1:10203217-10216140 GCF_000151885.1 Dipodomys ordii
AGCTCTATGTGGAGTCTTTTGAGGAACCTCCATACTGCTTTCCAAAGTGGTTGAACAAGTTTACACTCCCACCAACAATGTAGTAGGGTTCCCTTCTGTCTACATCCCCTCCAGCAAGCATCTGTTGTTATTAGAGTTCTTGATTATAGCCATTCTAACTGGGGTGAGTGGAATCTCAATGTTGCCAATAGACACTTGAAGAAACGTTCAGCCTCTCTAGTTATAAAAGAAATGCAACTCAAAACTTAAAATACTTGCTTCTTAAAGGTAAGAATGATCATATCAAACTTCTTTATATCTTATGTAGTTTTTACCCATTAAATAGTAAGTATTAAATAAATAATTATTGTTGAAAAAATAAGATTCTATACACTAGTTTGGAAATTTCAATTTCAAGCTTTTTGTGGTACTGCATATTTATTTTTCCAATGAAAATTACCTTATTTGTATAAAACTTTGAACAATGCTTTTTCTCAGTTAAATTAAATATTTTTAAATATTCCATGTATACCTAACTTTTTCAAATTATCTGTACAATTATATAGTCTTACCAAATTTATCTTTAGGATAGTTTTCTTGTAAAATTTCCCAATATAATTCACAGAAAGAAGAAACACAATTAAGCTATAGTAATAGAAAGAAATAGGATAATAAAAAAAACTTGTACACACACAAAATAGTATCAGAGCATATAGAGACAATTAAAGATCTAGTCTTGTATTATCAACATAAACTAAAAATGAAACCCTATATGAAATATGCCTATAAGAAAAAAAGCAATATCTATAATCTATACATCCAAATATATATGTATACTTCCATGTATATGTTTAAATTAAGAATTCAAAATTTAAAATAGCAAAGGATTCATTTTTATTTTGCATTTTATTTAGAATTTTATTGAAAGATACTTTTAAAACCTTTCAATTAGCATCCATTTTTGTCAAATTATAATCTTTTATCACTTAATAATAGAGGAGAAGAAGCTTTTTAAGCAGATAAAATGATGACATTTTGATGGAATTCAGTTGAGTAATAATTTTATGAAATAATATATTTCTTTAAAAATATTAAATAAAATATCACACACAAATTGGACAGACTAGAAAGAAAAATGTCATCTTAAATCATCTGTCCCACCTTACAGATCATTGTATAATTCTAAATTATACAATGTGTTGAAATATACTTAAAATAAGTGAAATATGGAAAAGGTAAATTTACCAGTACATTATGACAATTACTTTATGACAGATATTCATGCAATTTTTTAGATAGTGAAGTATCTGTATAAGTAACATTAAATGGTAAAGCAAGGGAGTTATAAAAGAAAAGCTAGAAATTGTGCCACTAAATTAATGATACTCTTTATAGCAATTCCTTTGGGAAAGCTTATTCATAAACAGTAGTGTATTCTCGCTTTCATGATCATGTGTATACATAGATGCTGCCACACAACTTTGGAAAACTTTTTTTGGTGTTATGGATGAATTATTCTAAAGCTTGATAAGAAAACTGGAGTTTTAGGAGAAACCAAATGGGCCCATTTTGACAATAATGTTGCAGCCTTGGAATGATTCGTGAAAAGTATCTAATGTTCTAAAGCAATTACAGAGGATGAACTGAAATACTCTTCTGAACAGTGACATTGAAATAAAGTGTACTATATTCCCAATCAATTGTTTTAAGGAAGGTAAAAATTGATTTATTGTGCTTGCATTAAAAGTTTCAGACAAGAGGCCAGGCGCCAGTGGCTCACGCCTGTAATCCTAGCTACTCAGGAGGCTGAGATCTAAGGATCACGGTTGGTTCAAAGCTAGCCAGGGCAGAAAAGCCCATGAGACTCTTATCTCCAATTAACCACTAGAAAACTGGAAGTGATGCTGTGGATCAAGTGGTAGAGCGCTCGCCTTGAGCTGAAGAGTTTAGGGATAGCGCCCAAGCCCAGATATAAGCCCAAGCCCAGAGTATAAGCCCAATGACTACCACCAACAACAACAAAAAGTTTCTGATAATATTTTCCCAATAGTTTGGTGATTATTAACATTGTATATAATGGTTCCATGAAGATTGCATGTAGACATGAATGTTTGTTTACTAAGTCATTCTACAAATCAAGTCTATCTTAGGTTCTCTTGTACTTTTCAAATACTAAATTTGAGTATTAATAATAGAAATTAATAGCACAAATTAGAAGTAAAACATGAAATAGTAAAATATCACTGGAAACCCAAAGAAATGACAAATGTCCAAGGAAATGGAAATACTTGATCTGATCATTACACTGACTATATCAAATTGTCTGATCATTACAAACTTACAAATGCATCAAATCATCTCTCTCCATATATACTTATTGATGTAATTATTATATGTCAACAAAAAAGAAAATATTTGTAAAGGAAAACAATCTTATTTTTTGGAAAAATGACTAATTGTATTAAAATATAAAATATCTACATAACAAGACAACTAAATTGCTTGAGGAGCAGAAAATGATATTAAAATGAAATAAAGAGAAAAAGAAATTCAGTATCTTTCTATTCCATTTAAAGATTAAATATTAAAACCTAGAAGTATGTAATTTGCACAAAGAAAATAAAATGCTCCAGTCATGGATTACATCTATGGAAGTGATCATTTGGACCATAAGAATGTAGTGCTGGGCTGGGAAGGTTACTTAGTGGTGGAGTGCTTGCCTTGCATGAATGAGGCCCTGGGTTCACATAAACAAAAAAAGCCGGAAGTGGCATTGTGGCTCAAGGGGTAGAGCACTAGCCTTTAGCTGAAGAGCTGAAGAACAGCACCCAGGCCAAGAGTTCAGGTCTCAGGACCTACAAAAAACAAAACAAAACAAAACAACAACAACAAAGAATGTAGTGCCTATTAGATGACATGGAAAGGGAAAAAGAAAAGAGAAATATTTGAGGATCTAGATATTATACATTATTCTAGGGCACTGATTACTTGAATGTTTTGCTTTTCATACTATTTTAATATACTTAGCTAATAGTACAAGTAGTACTAAATGAAAGAAAATGAAACACTGACTCTTCAAATTTCAATAGCTAGAAATCTTATTTTTTGCAAGCATCAATCATGTTACATCTGGACTGTCTGAACTGACAGCATTGTCACTTCACGTTCTTTTTCCAGTACATTCTGAAGCAAGCAGTTAAGATTTTCTTCCCTAAATGAAGTTTGAGGATAATGTCTCCAGTTTCTAATGATATTCAGTATCTCCTGTCAAAACAAGTAAATATGCATCAGTATTATTTTTAAAAGAGATTCTGAAAATATTTTAATCATTTCTTGAATTGTCATGCTAACATTTTCTTTACTTTTCTTATAACCCACTTTTAATTGGCTAGAAGCAGAGCCAGTAATTCAGAGGCAATTAGGACACATAACCAAGTAATAGTACTAGATGGGCATTGTATTACTAGGTAGCAGTTGGCTATTAGAAAAGGAAGAGATCACAAGGTCCCTGAAAGGAAAATACTGAATTAAAATTTACAACTCACAAAAGACCAGCCTATGCACACAACCAAGGTTACAGATGGCATAAAATAGATTTGGCTAAATACCCCTTCACTTAAGGGTTGATAAAAAGGTTTTTTTTTTAAATTTTTAAAGTTTTTTTTATGGTGAAAATACTGTACAGAGGAGTTACAGTTACATGAGCAAGGTTATGAGTACATTTCTTATCAAGCATTGTTGCTTCCTCCTTGTTTTCCCCCTACCATCCCTTCCCTCCCACCTCCACAACTACACTCCAACCTCCCCCCCAGCCTAATAATTGTAAAGTTCGCTTTTTTCCATTAGTAATTTTTTTATTGTGAAAATACCAGACAGAGGGGTTACAATTACATGAGCAAGGTAGTGAGTACATTTCTTATCAAGCATTGTTGCCTGTTCTTTTGTTTTCCCTTACCATCCCTGCCCTCCCATCTCCCCACACACTCCAAAGTTGTTAAATTCTTTTTCTGACATAGTATCTTGTACATTTGATTGTTGCAAATGGGTCTACCTGTATCCCTGTTTAAACAATTTGTTTTTTTTCCTTTCCCCTCCCCAAATTATACCAACATCAAATACAGTGAAAACAGGGGTTATACTGTGGGGGAGGGACATACAAAGCAACAAAAAAAAATCACCTTATAAATATGTTAGAAACAATAGCAAGAAAGAATTGATTAAAAAAAAGTTTTTTATTCCACCAGAAGCTGGGCCATTGATTCATTCCTGGAATAGATCTTTGGTTTACTCTAGCCAGTAAACCATGGCCTAAAGGTCAAATGCAATCCAGTAAACCTTCCCCAACTTCTAGACAATGACTTCCAAATGGGCTGTCACTGTCCAGAAGAGACTTGATGTTTCAAATCTTTTAAACTTCTATACTGATGTAAGGCCCAAGGTAGATAACTGCACTGCCTTTCTGGTGACATTTTTTGGTACCATATCTCAGATCTAATCTCTTTCTCTAAAAGGTAAGACCTATCCTCTCTGCCTCTGTCTGCTCTACAAACACTTTTCCACCACTGCTACACAGATTTTGTTTTCTCATTCAATATTGTCTTTAGTTGGCTTAGCATGACTTGCTTTGAGGTTCCTTTTGGTTCTGTTCTTACCTTTCTACTGGGTTATTGAATGGCAATTACTTTATTTCCTACAGGTTCCTTACTTGGACCACTACTCTGTTTCTTCCATTGTGCAATCGATCACCACCAGACCACATTGAAGTTTGGTTCTGTCCTGATACCTTCTGAGATAGGGCTTGATTGTGCTTTATTAGAAAGATTGTCCAAACCTTATTTATGTCATCTCTAGAAACTTCCTTACAGAAAATACTGAGACGCATTTATCCCCTTTCAATATTTAACTTGCAATGTGTAGGTTCTGGCTTTATTTTCCCTTTTACAAACCACTTACTCTCTCTGCCATGATTGTTCCGATCTTTTGAACTGGATTGAACTAGACCCCTGCCTCAAAGGAAAGCTACTTCCAAGTGTTGTCTTCTCCGATTACTAAAGCATTTCCCTTGTTGCTGGCTTACAGCCCAGTCTTTTCAAGAGACCCCCTTTGTGCTATCTCAGATTTAATTAGGTAAAACTCTTTATGCCCTAAGAGATATCCAGAGACAGATTCCAGATCACAGGGAAACACAGATGCTGGAAGAAACTGATGTCAGAAGGAAGCTAGAGAAAGCACACTTTCCTCATTTTTTTCTAAATGAACAAAATGAGTCCTTCACCATGATAGGGTTTATTTAGCTCATGGCCAGGAAGACATCTCTCTCCTGACTTTGGCTCATGGTTTTGAATTGTAGTTTCAAAAGATGCCACTCTACATAAATGATGATGGTAGCTCTCTTCTCTTCTTACAAGCAACACATAATCCAAGAATTTCTTGAAATCTGATACGGTCAATGAATAAACTAATAGATCAAGAAGCCTTGTTTCAAAATAACATTCTTACTTCTTCTTTTCTGCTGTAATACCTGTAAGTGATCTAAGATCCCCTATGTCCATGCCTATCTGTCCTTTCCATAGGATCTGCACCTATGGAAGGTATATGTGTTGAATTCTTTGTTTATATTCCAGACAATTCAGCTAATATATCTGATCCCAGATGAAGGCAGTGTCTATCTCTGTTATGAACTCAAGGGGTCTATTCTCCTTTTACATTTTAGCATTGCTCTTGAATATATTCATCTGTGGAGAGTCTTAACCCTGTTGTTCTGTTTATTGCTGCATCTCACTAGTCCCAATTTGTTACTCTCTTTCTGCAGCATAACTCCTCTGTAAATACATTACTGTTGGATACAATCTCTAAAGAACATCTCTAGATCATCTATGACCCCAGATCCCAGCTTTCCCCACAGAGAGGAAGGACAAGGACCCTGACCTAGGCCTATACCTGATACTAGCAGGAAATAGTGAAAGGCTGACTTCTACTATTCATTCTCAAGCTGATTTTGGGTTTTAAGTTCTTGATTTCATAATTTAAGTTCTTGAGTAGCAAATAATAGGTAGCTGTTAGCCATGAACAATGAAGAGCAAAGAAAACCTAAAATAGAAAGTTCTTCAAAGCTTTCATGTTAGACATCAGGGAGATATTAAGGGGTAACTGTGGAAGAGATTACAAGAGAGAAAGTGCTATACTGTAATTAGAAAACTTCATAAATTGTAGGTAAACTCAGCCCTGTGGGCTGCACTTAAGAGATTGGAATTTCTTATAGGCATTCTCAATGAGTATTGAATTCAAAAAGCTAACACCATCATTTTACCCTAGGGTAGCCCAACAAACTTTCCTATCACTTTCATTACATTTTATCTTTTGCCCAACTCTTTCTGGACGTAAGCATCAAGATAAAAAGCTGCCCTGAGGGGCTGGCAAGGTGGCTCAGTGGTAGAGTGCTTGCCTTGAATGCATGAGGCCATGGGTTCGATTACTCAGCACTACGTAAGCAGAAAAAGCCGGAAGTGGCACTGTAGTTCAAGTGGTAGAGCGCTAGCCTTGAGCTGAAGAGCTGAGGGATAGTGCCCAGGGCCAGAGTTCAGGCCCCACGACTGACACCCCCCCTCCCAAAAAAGCTGCCCTGACTGTTTAGAAAATGAAATACATTCCCAAATAAAAGTACTTAAATATATATTTTATTTAATAAAATACTCAAATTTCTTCAGTTTGTTTCTCTATGATCTTTAAAAATCATTTTATGATATATCCAACGGCAACAACATATATACATATGCAGTGAAATATTTGTCCTATGCATTCGTAGCTATAGTGACAGGCATTTGTGGTAAGATTTTACATGCTTTTGTTGAACATGATTATTTTATTAACCAAATAGTTTAAAGTGACCAACATGCAAAGTTTGAAGAGCCTTGGTTCTATTTCCTATAATGTTTTCAACAGAATAATAGTTATATGTTCTTTTCAAAAAAATCTTTTCTAAAAAAGAGAAAAAACTTGTCAATTCTAATATGCCCTCCTATTTGTAAAACAAACACTGGAACACTGTAAAGCCTGGAGCTCCCGCAATTATTCGATGACAGTTACAATTTGTCAGGACTAAATTCTTACATCCTTACTGGAAGAGAGGAGACCCTAAGATTACAATATATTTGGACAAGAAGGCACTAACTTTGCATTATTTTCCATTTTCCTTCCTGTCTTTGTCAAGAGGAAGGTTCCATGCTGTGCTATTCTCTACTCTGGTTGCCACCTTTGTCATGAGAATGATACACCAGAATCAGAATGTTTCCTGTGAGATAAAATAGCATGCTTTCCAAGTCTTACCTCTCACAAAATGTTTTGTTAGGTTGCAGCTTCTGTATCCTTTAGAGCATCAGCTCAACATTTACCTAAGGTGTCCTTTGTGCAGATATTCATGAGCATCTGTTTTATATCTTGGTCAATTTGGCAGTCCTTTCCTGGCTCAAATAATCCTGTTTTCTCTCACTTTCAAAAGGCAATTTATCTTTTATCATTATGAAGCCCATCACATGATTGTTGTAATTTATGGAATACAGGAGCATACATATACTTTAATTATTTCATTTAAAAATACCTGCTACTTAGAGATTTCAATATACCAATTGCACCTAGTAGATAAAAGACATTTTGCATGCATTTTGGAGATGGTGTAGTTACATAGTATCTTAAAATTGGTTTACATTTACAAAGTTGTATTTGTTTTGCATTTAGCACATAGATACATATTAATTTTTATTTTAGACGGGGACAAATTTTAAGATTACTTTTTGCCTTTCATCCAAGTTAAGATATAAATACTCCATTATAAGCTATTTTTATCACATTGGGCTATGAGGAGAGAACATAATGAATTACCTGTACTCAGCAAAATTTCATCATAAAGACAAAATTTTGTACTTTACAAAATAAAAGGCACGTTAATCATAAAAAATAATTTTGCATTTGACTTGTCTACAGATCAGAAAGTGTAGAACCTTTTCAAATTAGTCGATAATACAATGTTCTGTATTAAGCATGTGATAAATACTCTTGAATGATCTTATTTTCCTAGAAGAAATTGGCCTAATATTGAATTGTACAAGATCTTTTACCAACCCAAGAAAATAATACAATTGTTTTCACTTTGAGTCATACTAGTAAGGAAAACTGAAAGCACGTAAAGCATTTCAATAGAACAGTTTCAGGTGACATAATCTAGTGCTGTTGATTAAGACACAAAAAGTCCCACAGCAGTCAGGAACCTCTTCACTTTTGGCTTTAATCAAGTCCAGTTGGCCTCTGGACTTGGCAGCTTCCTTAGTAACATTTGCTGTATTGTCCTCTCCCACCATGGTCACAGTGGCAGCACATTTGTTGAAATCTATGACTCAGTCACACCTCAGTGACTTCTGTAACTCCTCAGTTTCAGGATTTATGTGTTATTGCTTTGATGTCCCATCTGGAGCAAAAGAAGCTGAGATTCACTGAAATCAGGCACTTCATTCATTATTATAGAGTTTTTCGTAGTTCAATCCCTAATGGGATTGAACCATCCTATGAACTAATCTCCTTCTGAATGCTCAAATAAGATTATGGAGCAAGCTTCCCATTGCCATATCAATTTTCAATCAATCCAAAATACACTTCTACCTCTAGGCCTCTGCTTAGCAAGGGGAGATTAGAACACATATTTACAGGCAGCTCCATATAACTGTCTTCTTTGTCATTAGAGCCCCTCTGGACTCTGAAAGGCAGCTTCTGCTCTGTTCAAGACCATCCCTATGTCAACTCTACAAAATAGCTCTCCAACTCTGTAGCTCAGTGTATTCAATGTACACGAAGTATTATACACAAGACTAAGGTAAGAGATATTTGAGATACAGTTTGCTTAAATCAGAGAATTGAACTACCATTGGCTGAGATTAGAATCTAACACTGGAAACAACATTGTTCAGAAAATTGTGACGACTGATTATCTCTGGCAGAATTTGCAGGCTGACAAACTCAGAAGTCACTTAAGTGTTTTCAATATATGATGAGACAATATAAAGGAAACTTAAAATCAAGGATGAGATAACAAGGTCTCAAAATATCATAATTAAAATTTCCAACTGACAGGTAACCATAGCCCAGTGGGCTGGACCTAGGGATAGGAATTTCTCACAATCACAATAGTACTGAAACCCCAAAGGCTAATTTAGTTATTCTCATCCCCAGAGACAACCCACTTTTAGTCTATTGAAAGTGTATTTGTAACTGGTAATTTTTTTTACACCTTGGATTAACTAAAAGCAGGACAAAAGCTTGGCCTCTCTGCCTCTATTTTGTGTTTGTCATTGTTCAAAGCCATTCTCTCTACAATTATTTGCAATCATCATGGGTTTCAGAAAAGAACAGACTGATCAATACCATCTTTATGACAAGAGATTGAAACTATCCCTAAGGAACAGAAGAGACTTGCAGGAGAGATCACCCCAAAATGAAGATAATTACCTGTAATGATCAGACTATACCCTGGAGCAGGAGAAATCATCTCAGGGGAGCCAGATTGCTCTTCTCAATTGATGACAGTGATAACAACTTCTCTGGAACCTGGGAGAACCAGAACAAGGTAATGAATGACCAGACAAATGACACCTGTAACTGGGACTCTTAAACTATGCATACCTTTTGCCCTCCACCTCTGATTCTTCTTTTTAAGCCTAATGCTTATGTCTGTACCTGGAAGATGGATAAAGATGACCTGAAATAACATCTTATGCTGGCATTATGGTATGTAATATTCTCCTCTCTCTGTCATGTTTCATTTTTTATAAACTTTCCAATCATTTTCACTATGTTTGAGGCTTTCCTAAATTCGTTTCAAGTTTTCAACACAGGGACAATGATTGACAGTTACTCTTTACTGACATAGACACTTTTGAAATTTGCTTCCATAGGTCAATAGAGCCAACTTATCCTTTACTCCAGCTAGTATCAGGACTTTCGAGTCCTTGCTCAGCAGTTCTGACAATAGCCAGTGTTAAGATTAGTTAAAAGGCATTCATACCTTGGAAGCCTGAGGACAGGGGGTTATTCTCAGGATTGCTAGCTTTGCAGTTCAGGATCTCAACTTTGCATGCAGTATGTCAATCAGCGTTCCCTGTGGCATATGTGGACAAGGATAATTCTAGAAGCCATTTCCAGAAACACAGCCCAACTTTTGAGGAACCACCAACAAAGTTGTCCCAAAGCTTTGTGAAGAATAATAAATCTTACTACATTCTTCTCCCAAGAAAATACAGCCTACTAGCCAGCTATTTAATCATCTCAGGGACACTACTCAAATTATTCTCCCAAGAAGCGTCCCAGGAACAGGACAGATCACATAAAGCTAATTTGCCTTTTATGCTGACCTAACTAGAGAAGACCATTAAAGTAATTTTCTTCCAAAGATAGTAGCGTATGTTGTAACCTTCCTTCATAAAAGCTTCTTATTTGTAATTTGTAATATGTCTATGAGGCTCTGGATAGATGTCCATACCTCACTAACTAAAAACTGCATAAGTGCAGGGAACTTCTCCATTTGTTTTCCCTTCTGTCTCTGACAAAAGAGCTAATAGTTGTTGTAGTAACAACTTAATAAGTCTTAACAGCCTAACAACTTAATAAATCAAAAGGAATTCTTTCCTTACTATATTGTGAAGTATTTGGCACCTTTTCTAACTAAAGAAGGGATACTTCAACTCCATCCCTGATTGGAATTGCTTAAGATAATTATTTCCCTATAATTAGACGGAGCTTAAAATTCAGATTTATCAAATAAATCTATTGGCATTTACTGAAGTACTTATTGTGTTTTGTAAATTAGTAGTTCCTCAGCATTCTGTTAATTCTTCTAAAATTAAGTTTAAAGCCAATGATACAAATAAATGTCTTAGTGAAGTACTCTTTATGGTAGTCGAAGGAAATACTTAGTCTGGAATATAGTATATTAGGATCTCAAACTTGTTTGATAAACTACCTTTATTTTTATAATAAACTTTATCTAGTGATTTTTTACATGTTGAAAATATTAGTTTAGAGTATGTTTAAAAATTGTAAAGCTAAACTCCAGAGTATAGAGGCAAACAATTGATTATGATGACACTGTAGCCATTTCTACTATATTTTCTTCGAAACAGTTAGTCTCACTTTACCTAGCCCTTGTAGTCTTTAAACTCACACTCCTCTTCCCTCAACCATTAGAAGCAAAAGTAGTCTCCTAAACATAAATAAGGAAAAATCACATCTCAGCTAGTGGTTTTTCATTTCGTGGGCTGAGAAGAAGGTCACAGGTTTGTTTGGTGAGTTGTTGAGGAAAGTGTGATTGTATGTAAGTGCTTGGAAATGGACAATGTGCTTCACAAATTAATGAATCATTTTTATTAGTACATCTAGTTAATTCTTAGAAATACATGCATTTAAGTTATATATTATTCTTTATGCAGAGAATGACTTACTGCCTTATCTATGGACTTTACCTTCAGGCCTACATACAGATTTGACCTTTGGTTGAATTTTTCTCCATGAAGGAGAAATGTAGAAAATATGTGGGAAGAAAAAAAAAACAACTCTAGCTGAACTTTGTTTACAATAAACTGTACACCTGTACTTAGGTATCCAGATGATTTATTGAATGTTCAGTACAATAAAAATTTATTATTGAAGAACACTCTGCTGGACCCTTTCAGGGAGGATTATTAATTTAGGTAACAAAACCCAAGGAATTTCAGAGCTGATGGCTTCCCTGGGCTGAGATATGGCCAGATTCATTTTTTTTAATTGTGAAAATACTATGCAGAGGGGTTACAATTACATGGGCAAGACAATGAGTATATTTCTTTCTTTCTTTTTTTTTTGGTTGGTTGTGGGTCTTGAACTCTGGGCCTGGGCACTGTCCCTCAGCTCATCAGCTCAAGGCCAGCGCTCTACCACTTGAGCTACAGGGCTACTTCCGGTTTTCTGGTGGTTTATTGGAGATAGGAGTCTCAAGGTCTCTCCTGCCCAGGCTGGCTTTGAACTGTGATCCTCAGATCTCAGCCTCCTGAGTAGCTAGGATTACAGGCTTAAGCCACCAGCACCCAGCAAATGAGTACATTTCTTATCAAGCATTGTAGCCTTCTCCTTTGTTTCCCCTTCCAATCCTCCTCTCCCCCTCCCAATCCTCCCCGCCCCCGCAAAGTTGTAAAGTTCCTTTTCGACATAAGGACTTGTACATCTCATTGTTGCAATGGGTCCACCTGTACGATTTGCTTTTCCCCTTCCCCTCCAAAATTATACCGACATAAAGCAGGGGTTATACCGTGGGGGAGGGACATACAAAACAACAAAGAAATAGTCTTATGAATGTGTTAGAAACAATTGCATGAAAGAAAAAACATTTGAATACATATCTTAGGATTCATTTCCCTAACATCAACTTATCTGACTTTTTCTGCTTGACTCAGACATATACTAGAAATTGCAAATAAGGGAAACCATGCGACCTATATTTCTTTGGACCTGGCTTACTTCACTTAATATAATTGTTTCCAAGCCTTTCCATTTCCTAACAAATGGGGCAATGTCTTCTTTCTGATGGAGGCATAGAATTCCATTATTTATATATACCACATTTTCTGGATCCATTCATCTACTGAGGGGCATCTGGGTTGGTTCCATATCTTATCTATGGTAAATAATGCTGCAATAAACATAGTTGTGCTGGTAGCCTTAGTGTGGTCTTGTTTGTGAACATTTTGGTAAATGCCCAAAAGTGGGATTGCTGGGTCATAGGGGAACTCTATGTGGAGACTTGAACCTCCATACTACTTTCCAAAGCGGTTGAACAAGTTTACACTCCCACCAACAATGCAGTAAGGTTCCCTTCTGTCCACATCCCCTCCAGCATCTGTTGTTATTAGAGTTCTTGATTATAGCCA
>NW_012267264.1:10216190-10220702 GCF_000151885.1 Dipodomys ordii
GGAAACATGTGAGTAAATTAAAGAAACTATAGCATATAGCTGATAAAATAGATGTGAGATACTTTCAAAATCCAACTGTTTTTTTTTAAATTTAAGATGCTCCGATGGAAAGTGTGTTTCTCTGCTTCATCTCCTGAACATTTGTGCTGTGAGCAAATGTGTGCAAAGCACCTTTGATTAACCAGGTTCATTTTCTAGAAACAAGGGACTGAACGGAAGGAGACATGGGACTTACAATTCTGCAGGAGGACAGATCCTAAATGAGTAATTAACTGCAGTTGTAACTAATTACAAAAGACACATGTAGGGTGCAAGAGAGCATGTGAAAATATATAACAATGTAAAAGATTTGGGGGAAGAACACTTCCAAACACTAGTTAAGAGCAACATGAATTTTATGGAAGTGTATTTACCATCATGAATTCATTGTAGGCTTCATATGTAAACCAAAGTATATGGAAAGTGACCAAAATAGATTTGTAACATCTACAACAGTGAAAAACTAACCATTGTTTCCCCAATCACTTTGCACAAATCAAGATTTTTTTTAATGTCTATACTTAAAAGCAAAATATTTTAAAAGTTAGAAAGTAGGTTTTCTACTAAAGAAAAAAAATGAATCTTCTAAGCATCTTCATTTTTTAACAATATTTAGAGCATAGTCAATAAAATGTAGGTTCTTTCATGTTTGTTTCTCTGATAAGATTCAAAATTTAAGTTCTTAGGTTTATCACATTCTTCTGTAAGGAAGACATCTTAAGAAAGTCTCTTGACAATATTCTTGTTAGTCAACAGAGTAAGGGAGAATTGTTGAGTTTTACAGATACATTTTCACATTTCATCCTAAATTACAAACTCCATTCATGTGTGGACAATTGCAGTGATAGTCTAAAAAACAAAAAAGATATAGGGAAGAGATCTCACTAGAGTTTCATAAATTGTTTAGTTAGTAGAGACAGACCCAAAGATAACAAGGAGCTTTTCATATGTGATTCAAAAATTACAACATTGTATTGGATT
Organism: Dipodomys ordii; assembly: GCF_000151885.1. NCBI lineage: Eukaryota > Metazoa > Chordata > Mammalia > Rodentia > Heteromyidae > Dipodomys > Dipodomys ordii. The sequence continues at coordinate 10,217,211 of NW_012267264.1, forward strand.
TTATCTCACTATTTAAAATAATATGATCTAAAATAATGTGTTCTAGTATACTCATAGATCAAAGTAGCAGTGTTGTTAATAAGAATATATTTGAAATATTTTACTAAGTTTTCCTCTGAGACTGAAATAAGATAGTATTTTACTGCAATGTTTATTCTTTAACAGCACAAATAAGTTTCATAATTGCATAGAATGATACAATGAGAAATAAAGGTGTAAACTTTAGACATGTAACACCAGTCTGAGAGAAGTAGAATTCTTATTGTCACCAATAGAAACTGACTCAAGGACAGAAGTGGCCATCTCTCCAGCCAACCTCAAACTGAGAATGACAAGGATGGGTCAAGAGTGTTGCAGCCATATAAGACCACAAATATCTGCTACAAAAAGAACACTATTCTTATATATTGTGTTGCATAGCAGATGCCCAACAATATTTTACAGTATCTTCAATCCTGACAGTTTTCATGAGATATGGCTCCCAATTTTGAGATCTACAGAGGGACAGAAAGGATAAGCAGTAATACAATCAAGATTTTCTTAAACTATGACCTAGAGATTTCAAAGGAATTAAAATAGTTTTTTTTTCTTTCAAAAGAAAGTCTAGTGATTAACCAGAGACAAATTCTAGGTTTATATTTTAGGTTTGTATTTAAGATATAATCTTTCCTTAGGGAGGGACGATTTAAGGACCCTTTAAACAGCAATGACAATTCTGTTGTCCTGATGATGAAGCTATTTTTGAAGATGTGAAGAAAACTGCCAAGGCTCAGATTCACAAATGCTATGCTGCTTGGTCACAAAAGATCACCTCGTAATTATTTTTGTGGAGATTGGGTAAACTAAAAATCCACCATGTTCCTCTGTTTGCATTGGCTCCCAGGCAGCTCTGAGCTATGTTTGTCAACAACCTCTAGGAAATGTTCAGGCCAAAGAAACCCATCAATTGTATAGTTGATGATTTTATCTTTGTATCTTACTTTTACCTTGCTTATGCGTCAGTTGATTTGATAGTTTTTTCCCACACTTCAGTTATGTTTTGCAAGCTGTTCCAAAGCCACACTGATCAGAGTGAGAAAGAAAAACTAAACCTGTGGTGTTGGGACTTTCTGAAAGTAACTTAAGAACAATGAAACTCAAACCTCAGAGGTTACTTCATATCTTAATGTTCGGCAGAAGGAATAAAAATGTTATATGTTAAATGTTTTCTTCTATTGATAAATAATAAAATAGTATACTATACATCATGTACAAATCTTATCACAATTCTAAAACACAAAACAGTCCTTGTATTACAATATTTGGTACAAACTAAGATCTAATTTGACATGAGACTAATGTCAAACTCCTGGAAAATAAAAGTAGAACAAACAATAGAATGACTGTGATTAAAATGTGCTGTCTGTGACCTTACTCTACTATAAATGTGGTAAATGTGCATTATTTTCTTCATATTATTCAGAAAATATTTGTAATACATGGTTGACTAGGGATCAATTGGAGCTCATAAAGCCATATGCAATATGTTTGATAAGGTTCTGAAGTTGTTTTGTCACATGAGTAAAAGCAATGAGAGGGTACACTAACCCTCCTCTATTTTTAAGTTAAGGTAGCATTTTTAATTTTGATATATATTTTTTCTTGTATTGAGGTTTGATCTTAAGGTTCATATTTCCTCAGCAAGCACTCTATCATTTGGATCATGCCTCCAGTTCAGATTTTTGTTGATTTTTCTTAGAGATAGAGTCTTGTAGACATTTCTGCTAGGTTTCTTTCAAAATGTAATTGTATCTCAGCCTCTTGAGTAGCTAGGACTACAACCAGCACTCTGATATCTGGGTAATTTTTATGTAAGTAAAAGAAAGACCTACAGCTCTTTCAGCTTTCAAAGTAAGTTCTTCTCACCTAGGTCTACAGCTTAAAAATCACTTGACTTTCAAAAATATAAAAGCATTATACTTAACTTCTTAGCATGAGAAGAAAGTGCCCTATTTCTTCTCTTCTAATTATGTGATTTTTTTTTTACTTAATGCATTCTCACCAGTCCCAATATAGACCAGAAAGTATATAGATAATACAATAAAAACTCCTTGAACCCAGATTTTTTGTCCTTAATTAGAAATTTTAAACCATTTGCTTCCAAAGACTACTTTCTCAATAACTCACAGTAATTTGAAAGGAAACACAAAAGTACATAATAATAATAATTATAAAATTAGTAATGAAAAACTTCTAACAGCTCAGACACTAAAGAAGTTTTAAGTTCAGACTTATACTGTGATTCTAGTGATAGAGCATTTTAATTTTCATAATGAAGATATGCTTTATTATTTTAAAAACTTAAAACTTGTCAAAAAAGTATACCTACCAGGCACCATGCATACCACTTTGCATTTATTACCTCATGCAAGTCTTTATATCATCTATGGGATAGATACCACCATTACTTGCATTTCACTGGTAAACAAAAAAGACTGATTACTTAGGTAATTTCTTCAGTTCATAAGCAAGGGAGGCTTCTTTCAAGTCCAGATGACTGTACTTCCCCTCTGGTGGAATTGTGGCCATACTTGGCTATTGTTTTACTTTCATAAAAATGAACGGTAACAACCATAGGGTCCTAACTACTAAATAACCTCTCAAGCTGTTGTTGTATTTATCTGAGGAAAGCACAAGATACAACATGGAGAGGAGAAAAGCATTTGTCAGAAGTAAAGTAGTTGTACTTGGTAAACAGTAAGTGGAACTTGGGTGCATCAGGAGGAAGCATAGCAAACTTGATTGAACATGTGCATCATTGGTGATAGCCCAGGGAAAGTACACTATCACAGATATTGCAGTGGGATCACTTAGCTGTCATTCCCAAATCCCTACTCCCATGTCCTCCTGTACTATGGGCAAATTAAGCACTTGGTTTGCCAGTCTCCTTTGCAATTAGAGGTACATGTGTGACCCAGTTCTGGCTAATGCAAGGTTAAATGGAAAGTCTGCTGGGGAAAGCTTCTCTGTCTAAATAAAAAGCCAAGCTTCTTAAGGAGAAAGTCCATTCCCTTCCAAATTTCTTTATTACTTGAACTCGAATGTGATAACTAAATGCGTAGGTGTACATTTACCAACAGAATCATCAAAAGCCTGGTGGGCTACCCATCACCTTACACCACACTTTCCTGTGCTAAACTTTCAGTGTCTTGCAGAACTAATTGATTCTTCTTAATTAATACATGTGTCATTTTATCTTTCTTCTTTTTCATAAATAGAATTCTGCCTTGAGTGTATTTCAAAAGAATGTGACATTAACAATAGTAAAACTTATACCGACATCAAATACAGTGAAAGCAGGGGTTATACTGTCCGTATAATTTGTGGAGGGGAAGGGGAAAAACAAATCATTTAAATAGGGATACAGGTGGACCCACTGCAACAATGAGATGTACAAGTCGTTATGTCGAAAACGAACTTTACAACTTTGGTGCGGGGAGGGGCGGCGGGGGG
>NW_012267264.1:10220752-10223843 GCF_000151885.1 Dipodomys ordii
ACTTCCGGCTTTTTTCTTTTTGCTTATGTGGTGCTGAGGAATCAAACCCAGGGCCTCATGCATGCAAGGCAAGCGCTCTACCACTGAGCCAACTTCCTAGCCCAATTGTAATCATTTTAAAGAAAACAAAAGCAATCATAGTATCTAGAGGTCATGGGCTGCCAGATATATTGGAAATTTCTGGAGGGTGTTTAGAGAAGTGTCTACCAATATTATATTGTAAAAGGTAAGAAATTGGGAAGTTTAGAGCAGAGAAAGGAGAAGACATGATTATGGTTCTAAAATATCACCAACTTTTATGACAAAAAAGTAGAAGGCGTTGAAATGGGAAACAGTAATGGAAACAATCACATATCTTCCTATGCATATGATGATTAAAGGTACTATTCTTTGTTCCATTTCTAATATAGTAGAAAATAGTCATTTTCAATTAATATCTCTATGCATTTGCACAATTTCTCACCTTATTCTCAATGCTGAAATCCTGTGTGACCTGCTTTTTTATGAAATACATTTAAATGTTATTCATAATTTTCTTTACCAAGGCCAAATTCTCAATGACCTTCTCCATTATCTCTCTTCATAGTGAAAGCTTTAATCCAATTACCATAGTTCAATGTGTTTTCTTTATACAATTTTGTAAAACAATGTTTACTGCTTTGCCTTAATAGAAAACACTGAAGGAGATTAATTCATTCTTAAAAATGGACAAAGAAGATACACATAACCTTAATAGATTAATTGCTTTATGAGAAAAAGAATACAAAATAGAAGAAATATGCAGTATTGGTCACCTATAATAAGGTGTCTTTCAGTTTTACTTCTGTTTCCTGAGAGTTTAAATTGATAAAAGGATATAGTTTTTGTGTCTGCTTGTGCATAGTTTATCAGTAAACCTTAGTCACAAACAAAATTTAGGAATAGTTAACAAAATGTGATCATCTGGCTCTGAGCTGTGTTTGTATTTAGGATAACATTACCTATTAAATTTGTATTCAAATGAAAAAAATCTCATCATATTAAAGTATTATTTACATATTCATAGACTCCTTCCTTCAGGCAATGATTCTAGGCTTTCTTTATGATAAATCTATAGTTGAAACATGAAAACAAACACGGTAAAGACTTACAGCATCATAGAAGAACTAGTAGTAGACATCATTTCTTCTCACTCATTAAAAGTTCTGCCCATTATATCTTACAGGAATATTCTTGTACTTTAATAATTCAGAACACTTGTGAAATAATGATGTAATTATAAACTAAAAAGCACAATAGACTATTTGTAAAATGATCACATCCGGTTTTTTGCCTCAAATTTTCTTAAGCATTAAGGAACACTAAACATCCTTGAGTTGTCTTCTGTGCATGATATTAATAATTACTGAAATGCCATTATAAATGTTATCAGAAAAAAATATATCACTATGGCTACATTAAAGATTCCTTATTCTTGTTCTATTAAGTGACATGCTCCCCATTTCCTCAGCATCGCTATTATTAATAGTGCCTCTTGTTAGTCATTGAGATAAAAGGCGCACTTCAAAAGATGCTTCCTCTAAAAAGATGAAAAACATGGAAAAATGTAAATAAAAAGGAGAGGAGATGATAAGAGACAGGTAGATAGTGATAACTGGAAACAGGAAGAAAAAATAGAATGGTTAACAAAAAAAAACTTTCATTTGAGATTAAAGCTTCATTATTACCATTTCTCCCTCCAAGTAAGATATATCACCCAAATCTACAGCATGCAACTTCCTTAAGGCCTTAATCTTTGTCTTTCTAGGCAAAGCATTTTGTTCTAGATATTTGTTTTGCTTTTAACTCCTTTCCTTAAGAGTTTGTATTGTTTATTTAAAAAATTATTTTCTTATAAGGATGCTGTACAAAGGGGTTACAGTTCCATCAGTGAGGTAGTGAGTACATTTCTTGTCAAGCATTGCTACCCCCTCCTTTGTTTTCCTCCTACTATCCCTTCCCTGACCCCCTCACTGACTCCTCCCACATCCAAAGTTGTAAAGTTCATTTCCAAAATAGTGTCTTGTGAGTATTATGTTGCAGTGGGTCATCCTGTGTCCTTGTTTCAGCATTTTGTTATTCTCCTTCTCCTCCCATAATTAGATAAATGTATATACAAGATACAAGATACCAGTGACAACAGGGATATACCATAGGAGGAAGAACATATAAAAGAAACAAAAAAAAATCACATAATACATTGAAAACAACAACAACAAAGAAAAACCTCTTGTGTCCATATTTTGGGGGTTATTTTACTTAGCATCATATGTACATAGCTTTTGAGCTTTTCTGCTCATTTGATAAGATTATCCTAGACATGTACTAATTATTGGAAATAAGGGGAACAATTGGACTTACGTTTCTTTGGGTCTGGCTTACTTCACTTAATATGATTTTTTTCCACGTCTTTCCATTTCCTAACAAATGGAGCAGTGTCATCCTTTCTGATGGAAGCATAGAGTTCATTTATCTACTGAGAGGCATCTGGGTTGGTTCCATATGTTAGCTATGGTGAATAATGCTGTAATAAACAGTTGTGCTGGTAGCTTTATTATGGCCTGGTTTGTGATCATTTGGGTAAATGCCCAGAAGTGGGTCACAGGGGAACTCTATGTGTAGTCTTTTGAGGAACCTCCATAATTCTTTCTAGAGTGGTTGAACAAGATTACACTCCCACCAACAGTGCAGTAGGATTCCCTTTTGGCCACACCCCCTCTATCATCTGTTGTTATTAGATTTCTTGGTTATAGCCATTCTAACTGGGGTGAGGTGAAATCTCAATGTTGTTTTGGTTTGCATTTCTTTTATGGCCAGAGAAGTTGAGCATTTTTTCACATGTTTATTGGCTTTTATTATTTCCTCTTCAGAGAAGCCTCTAAGTCTTTTTTTTTAATTTGGCCAGTTCTCTCTCTCTCTCTGTCTCTCTGTCTCTGTCTTTGTCTCTCTCTCTCTCTCTTTTGGTGGTTTTTATTGTAAAAAAAATGCTGTACAAAGGGGTTACAGTTACATGAGCAAGATAATGAGTACATTTCTTACTGAGCATTGTTGCCTCCTCCACTGTTTTCTCCCT
>NW_012267264.1:10224287-10241787 GCF_000151885.1 Dipodomys ordii
AGGGGAAACAAAGGAGGAGGCTACAATGCTTGATAAGAAATGTACTCATTATCTTGCCCATGTAATTGTAACCCCTCTGTACAGTATTTTCACACACACACAGAAAACAATAGTATAACTTCACATGGGCAGTTTCCAATACCCACGTGTTTCTGTTTTAGACACAATAGGTGGTTCTTCTGACCTCAGGCTTGCCAGGGCCACCCACTCTTCTGTGCCTTGCCTTATTGCTTTCTCCTCTGTTGAATCCTTTAAGGTCCTTCTGAAATATCTTCCCCTGCCCACTATCAGGTTTTTTCCTTCTTCTTCTAGATCTCTCCTACTCAATGCTCTATTCTTCTCTCTACTTGAGTACCCTAAACATTGAGTTATACTTTCATCACAACACTGATTCTTTGTTATTTTAGTTGTGTACTTACATATATGTTTTTACTATGAGCTCATTTAATTTGCATATCACTCCAGAAATTTCACACATACAACAGACATCATATATATATTTATCTATTTTTTGAGTTTACAAGTTTAATTTGACACATATTATTTAGTTTTCTTCTTCTACTACTGAGCAGTAGGTTACTTGGAGAAAAGAATTATATCTTACTCATCTTTGTGTCTCACATATATTTTAAAGCCAAAATCATATTTAACAAATTGAATTGGACTGTTAATGTATTAAGCATATCTCAATCATCGTGTTAATTGCTAATTCCCCTGTGGGGTAGGGTAGGGGTAGGAAAGCCATCGAAGCATAGCTCTCTAGTTAGTTCACTAAGTTTCAGAAAATTCTAGTATTTAAGTCAGAATTAGAACATTCATTTGACATAAAGGGGAAACCCAGCTCATAGATTCACTGATTCAGAAGTGTTTGAAAGATGAAAAGTACTGAATCTGTTTTTAAGAACTTGCTAGTTTCTCCTCTCTGGTAGTCAATCCGATTCAAGTGCAATTTAATAAGTTAATTGCACAGTGTGATTGACAGAGGCAGGGGACAATGTGTGATGTGAGAACTTCTCTATAAAAAATGATGATAATAAGTAAGGATCCTATTATTTCATTAAGGATTCTGTCTTGGCTGATGAACAGCAAGACTTTCTCACAATGTACCTTAGAAGTGATTGATGGCAAGCCTGTGTTCATCCCTATGTCACCAAACCAGGAACCGAGAGAATGGCCATCAGTATCACTTTGAACCTTAACTCTTGTAATCTTAAAGGTCTCAGATGGAAACAATATCATTGAAATCTTCTGCTATTCTGTTAGAGACATTTAGGAACTGAAGCATAAAAAGTTAACAATTGCAAGATTCACCAGATTTTTAACGAGTACTGTAAAACAGCAGTTTCCAAGATAAACAAAAGGTAGCTGAGAATTTCCATCATGTAACAAAAATAAATTCAGAATAACATAAGTTTAAAAAAAACACGTCAATAAAATAAACATATAATTGTTCTGAAAATCAAACTTTGAGTTAAGTATTTTTTGAAATCTGAAATTAAGCTATTTATGTATTTCAAAATACATTGTACTTGATAAGTGCATATAGCTTTTTAAAGAATGCATTTACATCCATTTTTCCAAATGTTAGTAATTTATTAAAATTGTTTAGACATAATTTTTAAATTTGAATTTATACATTTATTCCGTGAATATTTAACAGCTTTCAAGCGAATGTTCCTAAATGATTTCCCCTGTATATTAATTTTCAGTTAAATGATAAAATTTAGAATATCTTTTAAACTTGACATTTAATAAAGTTTAAGAAAAAATTTAGTGGGTTTAAAACAATTGCAAAACATAAAATCATTTCAACATAAAGTGCATTTTCCTATAAAACATAGGGGAAAAATTCCATTGAGTGGAATTTTAATGTCAAAACGATAGTGCTATCAAAATTTTCCGAAGAAAAGTAGAAATAACTCATCCTTCATTATACAGCTAGATCACTGCCTGTTCCTCTAACCTAAACATTTACAGTAACTGATTTATGCACGCCTGAAAATCAAATCTAGTGTAGCTCAGATAATTTTTCTGCATTAGGAAAATGAATAAATTAAAAGCGTGTATCAGCAATTTAGTCCTCTTAAACTGAAATTCTGCAAGCTCCGTAGAAGATGTCAAAACCTGCTGATATCTAGCAGAGTCAACTCCAAGTTTGTGTATCCCAGTCTACTCTACCTTTCCATCAGGCAAGTGCATGTGGAAATAGAAAAGCAGCTCTCTAATTAATCAAAGTCAGATGTGCCTGAACGCCTGGAGTTGCTCCTGATCCTTGTCCCAGCTTCTCCCATGTTCTCCTCTATGTTTTTACCTTGAAAACTTCTGCTCTGAGCTGGGAATGCCTGAAGGGCTTGCACGGTAAGTCAATGTGAAATTATCTCAGCAGGAAGAAGTTGCTTTTCAGCTTAAATGATTTAAGGCAGCAATTTTTCACACTCTCAAACTCTGACAAACGCCCAGATTGCCTCTCATGTCTGACTTCAAAATATTCAAAGAAAAGCTATTTTTATTAAAAACACTCTAGAGAAAATTGTATGTCACTTGTTCTCTGATATAACTTCATTTCTCCTGACAGTGACAATTTTCACCTCAGTACAATTTCTTTATTTTTTCCAAAGCTAATTCTGCTTAATATTAGTATTTATACAAACTCATATCAACTTGTCTCTGTAAAATAGTCAAGGGTGTCAGGTAAGTGTTGCTCACTGTCATTCATCTTCTTTGGCTGTTCAAAATGATCAATCGATTTAAAACTACACTTACTTACCTTGGATATTATTGTTTTATTTGTAAGGGAGCACTTAACAATTGCTAAACCCCTTCATTTGACAAACCTGTGTCTGCAAACTACAAGGCATTCTGAACTTGATGGCACGTGTCTGTTGCCAAAGATTGTAAAAGTTTACATTAATAAATCTATTTGTTCTATGCCTCTAAATCATGCAGGTAGTACAGTGCATGTTTTGTCTTACGACGCTTACATGTTAATAAGATTATGGTGGATGTCATCTAGCACTGAAACATCACATTTGCTTTATTATGAATGCTGGCAGTGCAGAAACATCACATTATAATCACTTCAAAAAAGAAATATATTCTGCATATTTTCATATGTGTTTATAATTCCTCTAGACCTCAGCAGAATCAAGCTCAGTAGGGACAAGAATGACAGAAGGTTTAATGTTCCAGGGACTGCTGAAATCTTGGTTGCATTGATATATAGCAGGATGGTTAATATGTATAAGGCTACTTGCGGCCTGTGACCTCAAAGCATATCTTCTGGCCTTATGGTGAATTTCCATGAAAAAAAAAAGTGACTTCTGTCATGAATTTCCAACAAATAGTTTTGAGCTGTATTAAAGGGTTAATTTTATTTTCATCTGTAAAGTCCAAAGATTTTATAAAAATAACGTGAAAAATAACATTTGTATCATTTCAGTACTACAGTAACAGTGAAAACTCTCAAATAGGCTTATCAATTTCCTACAATGTGCTTTTTTATAGGCCACTAAATGTTTAATTTCTAAATAAAGCTGGATCATTTTTATTTCATCCAGATTTTGTATAAAGAAATTAGGGAGAGAATTACTTTTCAGCCTTCTCTACACAGAGAGCCAGGGTCAGGTCAAGGAAGTACATCAAACATAGCAGAGAAGAGCGTTTCATAAATTTCAATGTTACCACAGTGCCATACATAGCCACTGTACTAGCCCTTTGCATGAGAGGTTGTCATTTTCCCTGTCTCTAACTTGGGATGTATTTTCTGTTTGAATGTCACAACTATTTTGATTTTACTTACCTCCTTTGAGTTTTATTGACCATTAGCTCACTGATGGGAAGACTGAAGTAAGTTTTAAAGATATGTTTAAGTATGTATGATCTCCAAATTCCTCAACATTAAACGATTTTTAAGGTAATTTTTAGATATGCATGAGATGAAATCTGTGAACCATTGAGAGCTGAACTTAAACAATTATTGTAAAGCCAAAAATTCAATTCAGTACTAAAATGGCTTTACTCAGATTCACACCCACAAACACGCACATTCTTTCTCTCTCTCTCTCTTTCTCTCTCTCTCTTTCTCTCTCTCCCTCCCTCTCAGTGTATCCCAGAAGAGTTTAACTTGTTATGGATTAAGATTTACTTGACATAGAAAACAATTGGAATTTATAATAAAATTATTCATACTGAGTATATAATTTCTTTTGTATTTTCAAGAGAACCCATACTATGAATAGTTAAGATTTTATTTTTAATAAAATAAATACATTGAAACATTCAAGATACATTATACACATACATTTAGGTTTCAGCACATCAGTACAAGTAGGAAGAAAATACAGATTTTTTTTTTTGGCTAAAATACTCAAAACTTTTCCCCAAAACGGTTTTGTATATTTTGTTTCAGAAACAAGAATTCTTTGATCAAAATTTAATTATCTTAGATATACAAATGAGATATCATTGACCAATAATAATGTAAGGAAAATCTTTATTTGAACTTTACACCTGAAAGAATTTTCAATGATGCATCTTGTAACTTGATTATCTAGAAAATTACATTATTTTACAAAGGTCGTAACTTTCCAATTTAATATTCTATAAGTATAAATTGTCAATGTTTTTCTTATCTCTATAGAAGTATACATGAAGAAATACTTAAAATCTGTGAACTAAATAAAATTACTTGGTATGCATTATGTTGTATGGGCTTATAGCTGATTATGTCTATTGTTTCATTTGAATATGTTTGAGTATTCATTTGAGTATATTGAATATTTTTGTTTCAATTGTTTTAAAATAAAATGATTTAATATTTTTAAGGAGAAAATATCTTCAATTTCTATGTGCTTTTTCTTTCAGCCTTGGTGATTTAGTGCACTACATCTGAACAATTGCATTGAGCATTTTAAAATGTTCATGTAAAAAAATTAAGCATTAGATGGAATACACATACACAACCACATACACACATACAGCCTTTTATGTTTAAATTAAGAAATAATTGAGCAACAGTATTTTAAGCAATCCTTGAAGTCTCCTTTTGTCACTGAGTTCCAGTCTAAACATTTTTGTAATACAAAATATATATATATATATATTTTTTCCCAGTAGGCTTTTTCAGTGTGGACTTTTTCAATGTTATCTATGCCAAAGAATCAACTATAGTGATAAAGAGCTTGAGAGACTGTGCATTAGTGAATATTTTTGTTGGCAAGACCTAGAAATTTTATAAAACTAAAACAAACACAAAGGTTGCTTGTTTCTAAAAGGAAATCAGCCTCGCCAAATTTTTCTCAGGAAAATACAACTGCCCCAAATGACATAAATTACTGCTACTTTCACTAACAAATTAACTCGAAGAGCTGGCAACACCAAAGAGCTGCATTAAGTTTTCTCTTGTTTACATTTTTCTAATCACCATAAAAATCCTTAGTTAAACAATTACTCTTAAAACAATCAGGACAATATATCTCTATAAAGGAGAAAATCGATTTAACAACAAAACTAGATTTATCTGTATTGATCAAGGGGCGTTCAGTGTAATTTTAGTGAATTATGCTTGGCTCTCATTTCCTCCCTGAAATTTTCCACTAATGCTCGAGAAAGGCAGATTGCAAGCTACTGCATAATCTTTTACAAGCTATTTATTTGCTCTCTTACTGCTTTTCAAATGTATACGTACAGACATATAAATATAGGGAACAAGACCAAATATTTACTTTCTATAATGTGGAACAGTTTTACTATTGTGTGTAATTTAGCTATTAGGACTTACCTAGGACCCAGATGCCACTTTTTAAAAAGAAAATTCATTAGCAAAGAAATCAGGTCTCCATAAAAGGATTCACTATTAAAGAAACAAATCCATGTTCATCTTATGAGAACAGAATTAAAAAGATTAAAAAGTAATATGATTTTTTTCTTCTTAAATAAGAGTAATTTTCAAAGATTTTGTTAACACTTTCATACCTGAAACTCTGTCGTAAGCAGAAAGGAAGCAATAAAGGATTAGGTGAAGAAAAATGAAATTATGTTGTACCATGTGCCATAAAAATCATACATACCGTAAGACAGAATATACTGGAAACACCTTAGAAATTGTAGTCGTTCTCTTAAGTATATGGCTAAATGAATCTTATAGATTTTAGTCTCTTTCCTGAGCAATAAAAAAATCCTGTTTTGTCAAAGTGTTCTTGGGATTTTTCTTAAACACTGTATATTTCTTTCTTCTGCTGGCAGCATCAGAAAGTTGTGCAAATAAAGCAGCCCTCATTCTCATGAGAATGATAACAAAATTTACTTTCATGTTAACATATTTAACAAGTAGTATATGTAAGCACACAGTTGAAAGACTTGGTGTACCTTAAATTGAATTTCAGTACTGCAATAAAGTCATGTCATTGTTCAATAAGTAAGAATTAACTTTCCTGATTTTTAAATCATGATTTTCAATTTTGTTCTGTGTTTGCAAAATCAAATAGGTGACAATAGACAGTAAAGTTACCAATGAACTTCGAATTCATTTTTACTATTTTTAACATTCAGATCCACAACTTCCTGTCAATTAAGTTATTGTTAACATGTATTGTTAATAATATTCAGGTTCATAATATATGAAATAACCTACCTATTTTGCTATATTTGTGATAACTTCGTTTTTAAACTTCCCTCAGATTAAAGACATTTGTGGTCTTTACATAACCATGAGAAGTATCTTTAATTATTAATAAAGTTTTTAAAGCTTTACTTACCCAACCAAAAGTCTAAATGTTAAATTGAGTTTTAATATAAGAAAAAGAAGAAAAAAACTTTAAACCCTCACATTGAAAATAATATTCTATTGTAATATGCAATGATTACCTTTATCAACAACCAAAGTATTCATTAAACCAAATAAATCAGATTAAATGTAAGTTTAGAATACTGAATGTAGTAACTACAAATGTTTCTGCTCAAAACTGGTATGTGAGAGTCACCTCCACTAGCAGTAATGCTTTCAAATGATCCTATAGATCTAGGCAGATCTTATCACACTTATAATTTATAACTCTTTGTTCCAATTCTACTAACACTAACACGAATGTATATAGGTAGTTATTATTGTAGTATTGAATTACAAATTTTCAAGTTGGTTGTCAAACCCTCTTAGTAATAAGATTTTCAATTAAATTATAGAAAGCTCATTTTTGTCTATCATATTTTAATAACTTCCAGTTTTATACATATGATCCCTAATTTTGTAGAAAAAAGATGAACATCACCAAAAAATGAGTAAATTAGACTACTTGTACAGATTGTTTCTATGAAAAAAATTGAAAATACATAGAGCACTTTATAATAAAATTAGTTCTTAAAATGAATTTCAATAAACTGATAAAATGTTATTGTTCAATAGGTAATAATTGTCTTTATATAAACTTAAAATATTGTTTAGAGTGATTAATATGCAATGCACCATTATGCATCTGGGAGTGTTGATGCATAATTTTTAGTTCTAATGTTATTATGTAATTGAGAGAACATGTTCATTTGCTCTAATAACTACTAAGATGCACTTAATAAAATGAAATGTAATAATACTTATAATTTAATCTATTCATGGGAGTAATTTTAAAAGTCTACCACCCTCCTTAATGTAGATAACATTCATAATTTATAAAGTGTTGTGATGCAGAATTGACAATGCCATTGTTTTTTACACTTTGAGATGATTCCACAGCCTTCATATCGTCTGCATACCAACTTCGGGATTATCAAGGGCAAACAAAAGATAATTAACACCAGAAACAAGGCAAATGCAGTAGCTACTGACTGAGGGTTCTCATTTAATGCAAGACTTCTGGAGACCAGAAAATGAAGCACAGCCCTGAAAAAAACTTCAACATCCTATTCTTTATTTGAATCTTTTCACTCCAGTTTGTAAAGGTAACTTAGCAGACATACATCATCTGTAACAGAGTTAGCAAAAGCATTTTTTAATGAGAGGAATCTCAAATTATACACTTTCTATGTTATTTTTGTTAATTCCTGATATAATCATGTATTTATTTATAGTGTATGAATAAGAAATAAAACATAAAGTATAAATCACTATAAATTCCATCATGTTTTCTGACTCATGCAATGACATACATTTTTTAAAAAGTATTTCATACAATTAAATAGTCCAATCTTTGTTGCAGTACGTACAGTATTATATGCAGCTATAATATGTCTCGGTGATGGTTCCAATTTATCAAAACCATATTTACTATTATAAAATTACATTAGTGACAGAGGAATATGCTATGTCAACCTTGATTATATCTTACTAATCATATGAAATTATTTATTGCTTCCTAAGTGCCCTTTAACTTTTCATAAATCATCACTATTAGTATGATTTACATATATGGATATTTTCACTTTACAATAAAACACAGGACATGTATCAAATGTTTTTAATTGAATGTCTGAAGTTCTAAAACAATAATTATAAAATTAGTTTGAAATAGCTGACGTATTTTAATACAAGTTCATATGTTAAACATGTTTTTAAGTGATAAGCCTATCTAATAAGGCATCATATTATTAACAATTAGTTTTCACTGAAGTAGATGAGTTAGTGACAAGTTTTGGAGTTTAAAGTCATGAATCATATTAGAACATGTCTTCTTATGACATGGCTTTTAAGTAACATGGATATAGTCACAGTTTAAGTTGTCTGGAACTAATTATGCCTTTTAGATTTCTGATGTAATATAGTTTTGAGGTCATTTCCCAGACACCACCATTGGACCAATAGTCCATCAAATTTCCTTAGGCAGCATGATTGTTAAAATAATCATTATAGTTTTCACTCCACCTTCTTTCTCCTGGCTTATTTTATCCATAAACATTTTTCCCTTACTCTTCAGCTTGAGGACAACTCTTGATGGTTTCTCTTAATGTCACTTCTCAAATTTCTTATCCTGTCTTCAGTTACTACCTAATGTTCTAAACAATTCTCCTGAAATCAGGGCCTTATAGATATTTCCATCTGAATGTACTCCCAAGTGAGCATGTATAAAACACTTAACATTTTTTTCTCGATTTTTACCACAGTCTACCCAATGACATAAGCCAAGAACCTACAAATCAATGTAGACTTTTCTTTATCTGTCAGGTACTCAGTCACAGGATCCTGATAGTTTATCAAGGTTTTAAACTTCATTTTGATATTTTCTTTTTCTTGCATGCTCCCTGTTACAAATACAGTAAAAATCACAGGTGATGCTAAGTGAAATGAACCCCAAGATTTGGAAACAAGAGGTCTTTCTTTGTTATTATTGTTGTTTTCAATGTACTATGTGATATTTTTGTTTCCTTTATATGTTCTTCCATGGTATATCCCCTGTTGTCACTGTACTTGACTTTGGTACCCTGCATCTTGTATATACATTTGCTAATTTGGAGAGAAGGGAAATAACAAAATGCTGAAACAAGAACACAGGATGATCTATTGCAACAAGGAGACCCACAATACAGTACATTGGAAATGAAATTTACAATTTCGGGGACTGGGAGGGGGGAATGAGAAAGGTCGGAGGTGGAAGGGATAGTAGGAGAACAACAAGGGAAGGGGTAACAATGCTCAACAAGAAATGTACTCATTGACTCATTGCCTTACTCATGTAACTGTAAACCCTTGGTACAGCATCTTTATAATAAAATAAAATTAAAAAAAATCACAGCTACTGCTAAACCCCTAATTCCATATCTAATTTCCAACCCTCTCTAAATCAGTAGTGGACAGCAAATATTTTTCTCTATGACACTTAAGATAATAACTATTATAGGCTTACTATTAATGTACTGTATGCCCACTGTTCAGCATGCATTCTATCAGGAAAGCAGCCATCAACACTATGTAAAAGATGGGTATAGTTATATTCTATATAACTTTATTTAAATACACATACACACACACACACACACACACACACACACACAAAGACAGCACATGGATTTGTCAGAGGTGGGTTTGAGAGGTTGTCAGTTCCTCATTGTTCTCACAGTACAATTTCAAAACTGTTATTCATACCTGACATGTAGCTTATTTATTCATCTTTTTCACCATCTCAAGAAAACATTTTGACCATCTTATCATCACCTTAAGAAAGTTTTAGTTCAACAAGAAATGTACTCATTACCTTACTCATCTAACTGTAACCCCCAAGAAATGTACTCATTATCTCACTCATGTAACTATAACCCTCTGTACAGCATCTTTACAATAATATAAAAATTAAAAAAAAGGAAAAAAGGAATCTGTATATCAGTTCTTCATGTTTCCCTCTTACTCCATACCCCTAGCATTTAGTTAGTCCATTCCCACAAATTCTTATCTTTGGGTGTGTACAAACTTTGCTCCTTGCATAGGATAAAGGGTTGTCTTTTATTTTTTTGCTCTGGTTTTCTACTCATAGGAAAAGAACTATGATTATTTATATTTATATTACTTAGTTCAATACCTGCAGATGATTTTAATTTGCCAACTGATTAAAAATCTATCTATCTACCTATCTATCTAGCACATGATTTTATAAAACACATTGACGTTTTTTTCTTCTTTTTTTCCAGTCCTGGGGTTTGAACTCAGGGCCTGGGTGGTCTGCTTGTGCTTTTTAGCTCAAGGCTAGCACTCTACTACTTGAGCCACACCTCCACTTCTGGCTTTTTGGTAGTTAATTGGAGATAAGAGTCTCTTGGACTTTCCTGCCTAGGCTGGCTTTGATTCACAATCTGCTGATCAATTACAGGCATGAATCATCAACATTTGGCTTAAAATGTATAGTCTTTTAAAACTAGTTTTTAATATCAGCCACTCAAGCTAATTCATGTACCCCTTAACTCTACAGGCAAGACACTGAATTGACATGTTATATTTGAGCAATGTTCACTTGACTAAAATTTAGAAACACTTTTTTCTTGTTCATATAGAATGCTCTACATCTAGTGTTTAGAATTATGATTGTATAACTGATATTATAAAAGAAGATACCAAATTAAAGAAAGGAGAGCAAGAGATCTGTTTTACATGCTGTCATACTATAAATATGAAGATTACTTCTATCCCTCCAAATATTGTGTATATATATATCTATATATATCTAAAGTATTACCATGCATGCTTTGTAGATTTTCTATGAAAATAGTAGGAAAATAAAAATTTCCCCAATATAGTACATTCATTATAAAACATTCTTTGAAGACAGAGATGCTATTGCAGTATATTTAGTGACTTGGGACACGTGATAGGAGGGTATGTCAGAGTAGATATAACCAAGTGACAGACAATAAAGAATTCTGTGGAAATGAATACTGAGTAAACTCACATTTGATTATCATGGAATATTGATTAAAAAATCATACCCCTGTGTGAACTGAATTAGTTTCAAATATTCCTCTTAATAAAAGGCAAGCATAACACTTTCCTTTTCCTACAGTTTGACATAATTTTGCTTAATAATTTAGTGATTAAGATCCATGATATGAATTCTTCATTAAAGAACATATGTTAAATTATTGTTAGAAAATCCTTTCATACTTGAATGAAAAGAAAAATTCCCTATTAATATATTTCTGTTGATATCTACTTCAAGTAATTTAAGCAATTTCTTATTAGTAATATGTAAGTAATATTATAAATAAGCACATCTGTATTTTTATAAATAGCACATTTATAATACTTAAGTAAATATATACATGTTTATATATATTTAAACATATTTAACATACGTATTTTAAAATATATATGTAAGCATATAATAATATAAACACATATCAAATAAACATGTTAAACTAAAACATATACAGTATATGCTTACTCACATGTTTTAAATATATATACAAATATGTGTTTACTTATATTTAAATAAAACATGTACTATATACATGTGTTATATATGTGTATACACATGTATACATGTATATACATATGCATGTATTACAAATATATATATATAATGCATATAACAGATGTATGCATTACATATATATGTAATAGATGTAATACTTATACATTACATATATATTTTACCTAAAATGTGTATAGGATTATTAACTATATAAAGATTTGTAGACTTAGCTATGTGGTCCAAATGGATGGATTATTTTTGTTCATTAAAATAGTTTAAAATATTAAGCACTGATCTTATAACTGACTATATTAAATAAGTTCAACTGTTATTTAAATATTACATGGATAAACATTCAAATCACATCACATATTAAAGTATGTAACTGGTTTAATTATTTCACTAAAAATCACATCAACTTGACCACTTAGAAATATTTTATGTTATACTCTTCTGGCTTTACCTACAAAGTTCAGTCAGGTTCCTCATGTGTCTATTAGATGCTAAGTCTATCTTGTCTCTTCTTCAATGTTGGCTAGCCTATGAGTGCTTTAATCACTGGGTTTAAAGGAAGTAACACCACACCAGTTTTGGGACTTGCCTTCTGAGACTGGCCACACTCCCAGTAGTAATCCTAGAACTCTGTTAGATGCTACAGCTCATGTAAGAAGTCTCTGCTCCATAACCACATGGATAGCAATGTGCCTACATGGAAACAAAAAGTGGTCCTGCCAGATTTATCTCCAGATACCCTTGTTTAGATTTTTGGGAGATAAATGGAGCTTTGTCTCTGCACAACTAGCTATTAATATGACACACAGTGATAGAGAGCAACCATCAGAGGAATATATATTAAATATATATTCTTCTTCATGTATATGTATATATAAATTTAATGATTCAAATACTCATGAGATACAATAAAATAGTATTTGAGACTACCACGTTGTGTAGCATCAGGAAATGTGAAACAGGCATGTAGGCTTCCTAAATATTTGAGCCATAATTTATAATAAGTTGGTAACTTAAATCACAGAATTTAATGCTGTGAAATTACTTTTTTCTTATGACTCATATAATAAAATCATCCTCATTCTCAGTTTTAATGAAACTAAGAACTTGTAGGAGTATAGTTTTTTTTTTACTCAACATATGGATCTTGAACAAAAAACTGACATTAACATCTTGTAATTATTTAGAACTTCATCTTATTAAGTATTTTATTTTATCTCATAGTACTCAACTAGTTTGTATAAATTTCCCTCTGAGACAGACAGGACATACATCCTCTTTAGCATCATATATATTGGAAATCACAAAGAGAGTCCATGCAAGGGTTCACATTTTCAGAATCTGCATTCAATTTTCCTTTATCTTTATCTACATCATGTCTGCAATGAGACAGATGGTACATGAAACTTCTATGCCAACATATTGTATAATATTTCATACAACTCTCATGAGATGCACCAAAGAGTTTCATGAATTAACCCACAGCAGTCCTTCTATCAACAACAGTAAAGTCTCTGAGAGGCAGAAGGTTACTTTCCTTTCCCTTTAGAATTGATACATTCACACAGAACATAGAAAACAATATTCTTCACCTAGAAGAACATTCTAAAAATGTAAATACTAGAGGTTTTGAAATGATGACTTAGTGTTTGTAAACAAGGTATTTAAATTTTATTTTCTATGCTTTTTGAAGGTGAAGTTTAGTATGCCAGAAACGAGGCTTCATTTTCATCACTAATATTTCTTTAAAACAATAATTTACTCTGTGTTGTATTTATATGTATAAAAATCAGTTGGAAAGTGATTTAGTAAACTATGGAAACAGGTTGTTCCAGGGTGATAGATCTAAACTATAAATTAATATTACGTTCCAATTTTCTTGTTGGTTTTTTTCATTATTCCTCATTTAAAATTTTCCTTAATATTCTCTCTGTACCAATATTTTTAGAAAATTGTATTCTTTCTCTTTGTTCACATTCTTGAAATATCAGTAAATTATTATCCCTACCTCTAAGCACTGCTTTGCACATTATATCAAGTGAGATCCTGCAAGCTTTCTTCATTAATTACTGTCACCTTTTCTCTTAATTATTTTGAAATTTTGAAACTTTATTTAATTTGCCTTCTTAAATTGGGATACCTAAAATTAAACAGCTATTTAAAGAATATTTTCACTGTAGCCTTTCTTATCTCCTAACAATATTAATCACATGATTATTTACCACTTTTAAGGTTTTCATTTTGAGCCATATCCTAGTTAAGATGCATTCAAAATAATTTAAATATTATAGCTGAAGTACAAGCAGATTGTTAACTCTCTGGCTACCAAGTTCACCAGCAAAGTGAAGGCTTACGTAACAATAAAGAATGGTAAAAGAGCTGAGAAGTAACCACCTTACTTGACATTTTCTGACATTAAAATTTATGAAATGCTGTACAAAGGGTTCAATGTCTAACTACTTGAATTCTAGAGGAAAGATGTTATTTAGATATTTATAGGAATGGCAATTTTCATAGGATAATATCTACATATACACATTTTAAAACATTCAAACTTAGGTCTGTCTTATGCATGTGAATAGAGACATATTTGTATCATATAGAAAATTTTATTTTACTAAATACAAGGTTCAATAAAATAATGGCCTTATTTCTCATAATATTACATGTAGGTGAAAGTATATATATAATTTTTAGCTAGTAATAAATACCAAAAAATGGTTTTATTTACCTCCCTATAAAACCCTGTAACTAAATTTTGTCATTTTGCTACCATGAAGCTATTTCTTTAACACTTCGAAGACTGAAATGGTAAATATTTGAAGATGTTGAAAAGGTAGATAGAACTCAATGGCAATCAAAATGACAGAATATTTTGTTTTGTAGAAAGCATTACAAATCACTCTGCCCACAGAAAATATTACCTAGCATAAAATTTTGCAAAGATGAGCATGATTTTTCATGCCTATAATATCAGTATGTGGAGGCTGAGAAAAGAAGACCTTGACTTACAGTATAGCTTGAGCTACATAGTGAGATTCTGTCTCAAAAACAATTATTTGGAAATGAAATTGCATTAGTGACTTTTTCTTTGAAGTGTTTTCCATTTTAAAATGATATGAATTTTGCTAAAAGTCCTGTTCTTACTGTCAAAAAATATTTAAAAATAAATTATTAAAGTATATAAAGTATAATGATAGGTTTTAAAAATCATGAAGATCAAGGCTGGGAATGTGGCTCAGTGGTAGAGTACTTGCCTAGCGTGCATGAAGCCCTGGGTTCGATTCCTCAGTACCAAATAAGCAGAAAAGTCTGGAAATGGCTCTATGACTTACATGGCAGATTGTAAGCCTTGAGCAGAAGCAGCACAGGGACAGTGTCCATGCTCTGTGTTCAAGTCCCATGACAGGCCAAAAAAAATCATTTAAGAAGCCATGAGCCAACTAGTTACAGTAGAACATTAGTTTTCCTTTTTTGACTGATAAAATCTCATAGATGATATAGACTGGTGTAAAGAAATGAAGTTGATCTTGATGAACTCCAAGTCCCATATTCTCATCAAACTTACGAGTAGTTATATTGACCAACATGAAAATATTCAGGAGGCTGGGGATGTCGCTTAGTAAAAGCCCTTGCCTAACATGTGAGACCCCATGAATTCAACTCCATTCATTGAAAAAAAATGGACTCTGGGTATGAAGTAAAACAAATTAGAAAATATGAGGAATACCCCATAGGGAATGCACTCCATGAGAATAATGATTTTGTAAGACTAGTGACTCTTGCTTATTAAGTATCATTAACTGCCAAAGCTCTATGATAAGTACTTTCTCTGTATTTACTCATTAAATCAGCATAACAACCCCAGTTATTATCATTCTATTCTTAAAGATGAAGAAGCAGAAATATAGAGAGTCAAAGAAATGTTCTAATAATAGGGAATGTAGGTGATCTGATCCTGAAGTTTACTGTAATTACTCATGGTGCTCAAACTTGAGAGTTGTATCAAAATCACTATGAAAGCTTACGACAGATTTCAGGGCCTCCTCTGGAGTTTCTGGAGAAGGATACCCAGAAAGGAAACTAAGTTTTTACAATGTAAAACAGATCTCATACTGTTGGTCCAGGGACTACACTTTGAGAACCATTGCATTAAACAATACTACTTCTTAGAAGTTATTCTTAATAAGCCCAATAGCAACCATATTAGTTTCTATGATTTTTTTTTCTTTATGACATTTTTTCTTTTCCTTTTGTGACAGTACTGGGATTTAAAGTCAAGGCCTCAAACTTTAGTTAGCAAGTTGATACAAGTTGAACAACTTGATTAGTGTTTCCAGCCTTTTTTCTTCTAGTTTTTCATATAGGGTCTTTCCTTTTTTCCAGGACTGAGCTTTGACTGCAACCTTTCTCTGTCTATCTTTAGAGTAGCTGGAATTACAATCTTGCACCACCATGCATGAGATTTATATGTTTGCCTTAACCAAAAGAAATAATGGATTCACTTATAGCAATGGTATACTTAAGCTGACTAATACTAAAAGTATTCCAGCATAGATTCCTCCACTTAAAAATCATTTTTCTAACTTTCAACCATAGATGTAGGGGATTAAGTACAATCATGGGTGTTATATGGAGACCTTCTTCCCAAAAGCTTCATTTCAGGAAGGAAAATGAATAATTTGAATCCAGTTTGACAAATGTTGCTACTGTTAAAAAGCAAGGGTTTGGGGACCAAAAAGACCAGAGTGACTTTCATAGGAGAGAGTTTTTGAAATATCTTAAAGTGTGAAGTTGCCAACCTTATGTGTTCTCATGAACAGGGCATATGCAAAGTTACTGAGTTAAGTCATATCAAACAGGGGAAATTATTAAGAATCTGGTTGGCTACAACTTAGGGTTGAGCAAATAAGTCCAAGACCAATTGAATGAAAGGAGGTTGAGATAGATATGCACACAAATACAAGACATCATGATTTCCTGGAGTTTGCACTAGAGATCAGTGAGAGATCAGCCAGAGATGTTAGGGTCGATTGTGCTTTGTTGACTGGTAACTTGACAATCATAGAGTTACTAGCACTAATCTAGTACCTATTTGGCCAAAAAGTTAGAACAAGTCACCTTAGAGGGATGGAGACCAATCTGGACAGAAATGAAATGGATGGATCTGCATTAGGGTCATGGAGTAACACAGAAATGAGTAAATTTGAGAAGTAAAGTAAGCACACTTGGATGGCTTGTTTTAAGTGATTAATTTATATTTTGTGATTATACTAATTCCCCAAAGGAATTATAAACTGTTATAAACTGAAATTATAAACCATTATAAACTGAAGCACAGGGAAACTAAGTCCTTTACCTATCTAGGGTCCATGGCTTGTCAATAGTATAGTTCAGATTTGGACCCCAGTATTCTGGCACCTTTGCAGCCAGGCCTGGACAGGGTACAGAAAATAAGAGGGAAAATGTTGGTTAGAGACCTCTCACAGCAAACACAGCTTTATCCTAATAACTATGCACACAATATTCAGTGGTTATGGTCTGGCTAACAAATTCACTTAAAGGATAATCTGGTGGAATGAATTGGAGATCAGACGTCCCTTTAT
>NW_012267264.1:10246787-10312967 GCF_000151885.1 Dipodomys ordii
TTTTAAAACCTAGATTTATTTCACTCGGAAAGAAAAGCAGCATTTTTAATTCTATCAAAAAGGTAGTAAATAGGCTTATTTGCATGTCTTTGGAGAAAGTTACAGCAACAGCAATAGGAACTGGGTTTACCAATTTGGCACAGAATGCAAAGTAGGATTGACTGGATCAATTAGAGAATTATCTATTTATGAAATGTCTGGCTTCAATGAAAAGAGCTGGTACAATTATGAACTGTTGTCTTGACAACTGGGAAGGACTGATTGGATCATTTTATCAGTAGGGTTGCTGATGATTTCAAATATGGAAAAGCAAAAGCTACAGAAAAATAGTAATGAATTTGGGTTGGGGAAAAGTAAAAACAATGTGTGTGTGTGTGTGTGTGTGTGTGCATGTGTGTGTGTGTGTGTGTGTGTGTGTGTGTTGGGGCATCGATGATTAGGTGGCAGTGATTTGTATGTATAAGTAAAATAGAGGAAGAAGTTACAGCAAAGGAGTTTTCACCAAGAAGGACCATGCAGATTTCTTGGCAAAAAGCCAGAGTTGCTATTGTAAATTTCCTAGTCGGTTTCAATGTCAACCTAAGCTCATATTTGAACCTGGAATCAGGGCAAAAGCATTATCGCTCTGTCACTTTGTTGCCAGAAGTGGAATTTTTTTGTTAATATTTTACTGTTACATCTGACAGGATTTCACATTTTCTGTAGCCCGCCTTTAGTACATTGAACTGCCAGACAGAGAAATTAATACCCTGAGTGACTGTATTTTAATTAAGCAATTTCATGCAAATTACAAATTTTAGATTGCCAAATAATATATTGCACAAAAATTGTAGGCTGGCTGATCTGATATGCATGGAGTATTACTCTTCCAGGCACTGTGCATACATGGGAAAATGAACAAAAATGCTAATTTCCAATCTACTATGCAAACGGTAAAAGATGCCTATTTAGATACATATGCTTTTCTTAGGAAGAGTAAACAGTTCTTTAATTTAATATAGCTGACACTTGAAGATGTGTTTTTCTCTTTTACGAAGATAATTTTTGCATTGAACAAGTAAATGAGAATTCAAGTAGAAAGCATCTTGTTAATAGCGACTAATAAAAACTAATATTGCATGCAGTATAATGATATTAAACCTTGTAACTGGTACATAAAGCAAGACCATTCCTATTGTGACTCCGTCAAGGAGTATCGAATATACTTGCATATTAAATATATACTTTTTAATAGAAGAAAGTATTAACCCTTTCAGCCAGAGATTGAGCTTACCTTAAAATCAAAAGAAAGAGCTTTCCTACTGCAAGGATAAAAAAAACCAATTTTAAACAATTTTAAAAAATTCTGATTGCTTTATAGCTGTCCAATCAATTTGTAAGAAAAGAAAAATCAAGAAACTTTTTGTAGAAGATGTCGCATAACAACATGGAGAGTATACACTTTTCAGAGATTAAGAATAAATCCATATAAATAACCTTAAGAAAATAATTGTTTGTTTGAACTTGTTTTCTACTTGTGCTCAAGTTGGAATAAAAAATAAGATTATGCATTATTGTTGCATAATCTTAATGCTGTAGAAATCTTTAGATGTGAATTATTTTTCTCAATTTATGTTCTCATTCAGAAGACACAGCTTGTCATATTTACTTAAATGTTTTACATTATTTAGATATGGACTATCATGACTTTCTCCAAATAAACATTAAAACCAGCACTGGGGAAAAACAGACAAACAGAAAATCTCAAGAAATAAATTTAAAAAATCTGACAAGATGGTCTCTAATTTTTCAGAACATAAGTAGCTAGAAATTGAAGTTAGTCCAGAAAACAGTGATTAATTTTTAATACACATGCAAAAGAATCTTCTACTTTACTATTGCTCTCTCTGCCATTTTTAATTCTCCTTCAGTTTCAAGAAGTTGTGAGGTTATTATAAAAATTGGGGGGGAGGGGGGGAGGCGGGAAGGGATGTGAAGGGTAAACAAAGGAGGAGGCTGCAATGCTTGGTAAGAAATGTACGCATTATCCTGCCCATGTAATTGTAATTCCTCTGTACAGCATGTTCACAAATAAAATAAAATTAAAAAAATATTGTACCTTTTAATTTAGTGACTCTTTTCCTTGATTGAATATTACTTTTGTGGTACAACTATTTTTACTATGTCTGAGTTTTGATAACTTGGTTCTTTAAAATACCATATAAGTTTGATAATAAATTGAAGCTACACCATAAAATTAGCATAATATGAGTTGATTGTACAGATATCTTGTATATATTACATATAAAATTGGTAGTGTTACAGTTAGCTATTAATGTTTGCATCATTGAAGAATTGATGATGACTGCAGTGTTGTGTTTCTCTCTCTTTCTCTCCGTCTGTCTGTCTGTATCTCTCTCCAGTGCAAACCATATTTGAAATCTTCTGAGCTTTATTCATCAGTGTTCTCTTATCTTTGACCACGCTTCCTTCTATAAGGAAAATACCATGATTTGCAGAAAGATTTGAGTTACGATTTATTTGGAATCTCAAAATTCTCACTTAAAATGAAATATTTAGAGCTAAACATGTGGTTCAAGAGGTAAAATACCTGCTTAGCTAGCATATGGCCTTGAGTTCTACCTTAGTTCTGCCTTAGTACTACCAATAAAAATAAATAGGTATTTAGGCTGGGAAGGTGGCTCAGTGGTAGAGCGCTTTCCTTGCATGCATGAGGCCCTGGGTTCGATTCCTTAGCACCACATAAGCAGAAAAAAAAAAGCCAGAAGTGGCGCTGTGGCTCAAGTGGTAGAGCATTAGCCTTGAGCTGAAGAGCTGAGGGACAGCATTCAGGCCCATGACCGGACCCTAAATAAATAAATAGATAAATAAATAAACATTTGTTAATGGCCACAGGGTTGAACTTTAAAGGAGACTGGACCCAAATAAAAATCCTAAAAGTACACTGAAAGTCAGGATCTGAAGAAACTAAATGAAAACACAAAATTTTCAGATTAAGGGTATGATTCCAAATAAGCAAATAAAGCCAAGATTTGTGAAGAAAGTAGGGAGTGAATTCAACCAGATCATGTGATGATCTCTAATAGCTACTGTCAAGACATGGATACCAGTATCTAAATGCCCAGGCATGGGTCAGATGGAGACTTAGATGTCATCATTAGCCCCATCTAAACCAGTGGAACCAAAAGTGAAGGTATTACTCTAAGAAAAAATCTTTTTTTTTTTTTTTTGGTAGGTGGTGGGGCTTGAACTCTGGGCTTGGGTGCTGTCCCTCAGTTCTTCAGCTCAAGGCGAGTGCTCTACTGCTTGAGCCATACTGCCACTTCCTCCAATAAAAATATTTATACTTTATATTTAGCATAAGAAAACAATAGATATCTATATCAGTTGCTGCCTAGCTTTTCAACCTTAGACACATGGCAGAATTTTTTTGTTTTTTGTCAGTCGTGGTGCTTGAACTCTGTGCTTGGGCACTGTCCCTGTGCTCTTTAGCTCAAGGTTAAGTACTGTACTGCTTGAGCCATAGCACCACTTTCAGTTTTCTGGTGGTTAATTAGAGATAAGAGTCTCATGGACTGTCCTGCCCTGGCTGGCTTTGAACCTTGATCCTCAGGTCTCAACCTCACGAGTAGCTAGGATTACAAGAGTGAGCCACCAGCTCCCAGCACATGGCAGAATTTTTTAAGCATCAGTTTTGTATATATAAATTTAGACAATGAGAACTTCCTAGAAGAGTTATTGGAAGAATCGAAGATGATTTACATAAACTTATTTTCAAACATTGGACATGTAAAGTCTGCATCACAACATGGCAGATGGTGTCACATTGGAGGAATACATACTAAAGATGAAGAGAGAAAGAAAAGGAAAGAGATAAAGTGATAGAAGTGTGGTTGTGTCATAAAGTAAGAGAAGAAGGGAAAATGAAGCCAAAAATCAAACTCATTTTGTAATGATCCACTCTTTTTTATTTCTAGTTTTAATTTTAAGAACATTCAATATATAAAATAGAAAAATGATCATTGGTTTTAGGAAACTAGAACTTACACATTTGGTAGAGGGTACAAATGGTAAATAGTTAAGGCGAGCTGTAAGTTATCTCAGTAATCTGATAAAAATCACACTGTATGGTCACTGATCAAATAATAGACTGTAAACAGAAGTTATTTGAGAGCGACTTCTATCACTTTCATTGTTGCTGTTGTTGTTATTGATGGTGGTGATGGTGGTGGTAGGGCTTGGACTCAGCGTCTTAGCACTGTACCTGAGCTGTTTTACTCAAGGCTAGCACTTTTAGTCAAAGCTCCACTTCCTGTTTTTAGGTGGCTAATGGGAAATAAGAATCCCATGGACATTCCTACTCACAATCTTCAGATCTCAGCCTCCTGATTAGCTAGGATTACAGGTGTGAACCACCAGCACCCAGGTTTCTGTAACTACCCTCCCCCTTACAATTAGTACCAATCTGAGACAAGCATTAATTCCTTCTAATGGTGGGGCCTGCAGTGACATAATTACCTCCCTTTAGGCTCCCTCTTATAGGTCTTCCTGTCTTTCAGGATCACAACATGAAGCTCCATCAAAATTTTGTGGACAGATACCACAATTGAACCATGATGATATGGCTGTGATAAAGTTTCATTTATTGCCCACTGAAAGGCATTTTGATTTTTCCCCGGCTTTTAACTTTTAAAAATAAAGGTGCTATTGTCAATCCTGTACAAGTTTGTGCTAGATGATGAATATTAGTTGCCTGAGAATACAGGTATATGGTAATTGAGCATTTGCTAATTTTTTAGTATATGTTTTTTTATTGTAAAGGTATTTATTGTGAGAAGGGTTACATTACATGAGTAAGGTAATGAGTACATTTCCTATCCAGTGTTGTTACCTCCTCCTTTGTTTTTCACCTCCAATCCCTTCTTGCCTCACCTCTCCAACTCCTCCCCACCCCTCGGAAGCTGTAAAGTTCGTTTTCAACATAGTGTCTTGTACATCTCATGGTTACAATGGGTCAACCTGTATCCTTATTTCGGCATTTTGTTATTTCCCTTCCCCAGTTGCTATCTCATTTTATAAGTAGTCTATGAAAAATTTTCTATTTACTTTTATTATTTATTTGTTAAAGAATCTTGTAATTACTGTTACTCCAAAGAGTTTTCCCTCTCTGTGACTTTTATTTCTTCTCTTTCAGCTTCAAGAAATTGTGATGTAATTACAAACATATATGTTATATATTATATATTAAATATGTTATATGCTCTTATAATATTATTATATTTATAGTTATATATGTACACTCTTTAGGGTACCTGTTGTATATTAAGTAATACTAACTTTTCATTTATATTATTTGATTTCTAACAATATTTTAATTAAAAATTAAAGTACCAATGAAAAAGAATACAAAAAATGATATAGCATTAATAGTTTCTCTTTTCTTTTTTTGGGGGGGGGGGATCCAGTCATGGAGCCTGAACTCTGGGCCTGGGTGCTGCCCATCAGCTCTTCAGCTCAAGGCTAGCGCTCTACCAAGTGAGCCACAGTGCCACTTCCGGCTTTTTTCTTTTTGCTTACGTGGTGCTGAGGAATGGAACCCAGGGCCTCATGGCAAGCGCTCTACACTGAGCCACCTTCCCAGCCCTAATAGTTTTTCTTGATATAACAAAGTAGTAAAGAAAGGTAGTAAAGGAAGATCAGTTTGCTAACTGTGGCTAGGCATTTTGTTCCCCCTGACTCTATAAAACATTAAATAGGTCTGGTTCTGACTCTTTTTTCATTATTAACTAGCTCACATTCTTGACATAAGTTTATTTGTCTCATTAATAACTATATATAAATATTTCATAGTAATTAATAGTGATAAGATTTTGAAAGAATGAACTGATAATATATATGAAATATTTAGCTAGATGCTACAAAAGCTGTAATTTTTGTGGGGTGTTGCTCCAAATTGAGCTATTGTCTAGGTGAAATGGACATGAGACTATAGTATTCACCATTCAATGAGTGATCATAAAATATGCTTTGGACTCAAAGACATTTGGTGGTATATATGAATGTAGATGTATATAATATTTTTCACACACATATATATATAATAAATTTAGAAATAGATTTTTCTATCACACAGAATACAATAGAAATTGATTTTTTATGGAGAACATCCTCTTATTTACTTTTCAGATAGGAATCCACTTATGGAGTAAGTTAAATTGACTCTTCAAACTTACAGCAACGAAACTCTTTTGTGGGTGTATGTTATTCCATCTTTGCTTCATTGATATTAAAGCTGGCTTTACCTCTTTTGACTCTAGTAACTAAGAAGCACACTTTGGGACAATGGAGAGGAAAAGCTGTGGTCTAGTAGGAAACCAGGTATATACAGGGCACCTCAATCACTACATTAATTTTGAGGTTCTACAAAATTATTCTCTCCAAACCAGCAGTAGGCATTAATAGCTTCTCCAATGGGTACTCCTCAGGAATAAGTGAGAAGAAAACATTTAACTTTTCCTAATACATAATTGGAGCTCATTAAGTAGGTGGCTTAAAAATGTTTCTTCACATGCTGTTTGAATCAAGTTCACATGCCACAGATTTGTCATCCATGTTTTCATAATCCTTATAAAATGTAGTGCATTGTAAGAGTTGTGTTGTGTCGGTTCAGTGTGAAGAGAGTGAGTAATATAATATAATAGCATTATATTAAGTGAGTAATATAATATAATAGCATTATAACCAAAGGAGACAATACTGAGATGCAGAGTTTACCAGGTGTCCTAGTCAACTGTGGGTGGCTCTCTTTGCTCAGCTGACTAAGTTAAGAAGGTATCCATCAGCCATTGTGTTTGGATCTGGGGTACAAGGGAGGGCTGGAGCGAATGGCTCTCCTCTTACCTACAGGGAACCTAGGGAGAAAATTCACTTTCATTTTCTTGCTAATAAGCTTCATAGAGCTATGGAAGATTGATGATAATTGTGAATTTTTTGCCCATCATATCAATCATAAAGGATATCAACTGGCCTTTTCAATTTTGAGAAACCTTAGAGTTTATGTGGGGAAAAAGTTAAAGGAAGCTCAGAAGGATACTGGCATCTCTGTATTCTTTTTGAATTTTAGATTCTCTACTCCCAGAATTGTTGAGAAATTTGCTGAACACGTAGTGAAATTAGAGACGAAAGTTGGTCAGATGAACAAAAATGAAAACAAGCTGTCAGATCCTTTTAAGTTTGAATAGAAGTTGTGAAAGATGTTTTATTGTTTTCCACATATACTTGGGTCTGTAGCATTTTAAAATCTATTTAAATGAGTAATTATGATTAAAATACTGTGACTTCAAAGTAAGTAAAAATTAGCCCTGTGGTTGGAATACCACCGGATATTTCTCAATAAATAATTATATAACAGTGTCAGGAGAGACTTGAATTTGACAATTAAACTTTCTAAATTGTATCTTGCCATTACTAATGCATTATGTTTTCATGTTATTTTAAAGTGTTAACTGAGTGATGCACTGAAGAGGTGTTTTTTTTATGATTTTAAAGTGTTTTTTTTGCAACATTAACTTTTATAATGTGCAACACAATTAGAACATGAAAATAAAAATTATTACCGATCCCACCAATGATCATTGTCCTTGTTTGTGTCTTTCTGTCTCTGTACTATTCTTCCTCCCATTTTGTGCTTTGCTTTTTTATTAGTGATGTAACAATCTGGGGAGAATCTTTGAGTATGAAATATGACACAACTTTCAAGTCCACTTGAGTTTTTAAGACACATTCTTCTCCAATTTGCATAGTAGATTTTGCTTTTTATTTGTTTTTGTTTTTTTTTGGTCCAGTCGTGGGGCCTGAACTCTGAGCCTGGGCCCTGTCCCTCTGCTCTTCAGCTCAAGGCCAGCACGCTACCCCTTGGGCCACAGCGCAACTTCCGGCTTTTTTTCATGCTTATGTGGTGCTGAGGAATCGAATCCAGGGCCTCATGCATGCAAGGCAAGCGCTCTACCACTGAGCCAACTTCCTAGCCCCAGTAGATTTTGCTTTTTAAAGCAACTTAAACCTAAAAAAATGTTTTCAGGCCTGATTAGCTAGAGATTAATAGTAAGAATTTTTGAGACCAACATTAAATTTGTCTTCAAATTACTTATTTGGAAAAGCAGCAACCTGCTCCATTTGTTGTAACCATTGGTAGTATGAGAGTTTATCATGGGTTTACTTAAGTACAGTCAGCATTTCAAAATATACTCATGGTCTCCCCAACATCCTAAATTGCCTTGTTTTCAAGGATTAATGTCTTTGTTAAACTCAAGATAGGATCCTTCCCTTTTACAGAAGACTATCACTCCTTTAAAGGATTTTCAATTTGTTTCTCCCAAATTCATATGCTAATAACAATCCCAATGTGATAGTTTTTAGACACAGGGCTTCTGTAAAACACTTGGTTAAGTGAGGTCTTAAAGTTGAAGTCTTAATCCAGTAGGAGTAGTGACTTTATGGGAAGAGAAAAGAGAGTAATGTGTCCCCACACACGCACACCAAGAAGATGTGTGAGGACAAGTAGAAAATCACCTTCCCTAGAAACCACATCCAGAAGACATCGATATCCAACATTCTAGCCACCCCAAACATGTAGTATGTTTCTGTTAATTAATCTACTCATTTCATTGGGTTTTGCAAAACTAAAATCAACAAACAAAGATAGCAGACCTTCAGAAACTAGCATGCAGCTGGGTGCTGGTGGCTCATATCTGTAATCCTAGCAAGTCAGTGAGATCTGAGGATAACGCTTTGAAGCCAGCCAGGGCAGGAAAGTCGGTGAGACTTGTATCCTAGAAACTACTCAGAAAAAGCCACAAATAGCACTGTGGCTCAAGTGGCAGAGCGCTGTTTGCCTTGAGTTCAGAGCAGCTCAGGGACAGAGCCAAGCCCTGAGTTCAAGCCCCAGGACCAGAAAAAGGAGAAGGAGAAGGAGAAGAAAGAGAAGAAGAAAAGAAAGAAAAAAGAAAACTAGAAGACCACATTTGAAGATAGAAAAGCACTATGAGAATCCCCACTGTGATACTTGGAAAGTTCGTGAGCATGGGTAACTAATGTATTTGGTGTGATGCACAATCTCCTGTGTGACATGGGTATAGTAATTTTGTTGATGATCTTTGGTTAGATAGGACAAAGGATGCAAAACTGATTTTGGAACATGAAATAATTTCACACCTTGCATAAGAAGAAATTAAAAGTTTTTCAAATTAAAACAGGATAATTTTATTTACAGATTTCATTAAGATTGGAAATTAACAAAACATACATCTTGAAGCAGAAGAACAAAATGAAACTATGTGAGGCTATTTTCATTTATACTCTAAAATGAGCATAGAACACTCAAAGCTATAGAATATGACAATCCTAATGAAGTTTATTTTTAAACAAATATTGAAAAAATACAACTGAAGGAATAATGAGAAGATCCACTCACAGAGAAACAAAATAACATAGTAAAGATCAATACAAATATTAGACAAATTAAAAGTAAAAAAAGATGACTGATATATAATTCTTTTTAATTAGTATAAGATGTCATTTACTGTTAGTCCTCATAATTGTTACGAATTCTTCTGCAACAAAGTGAATAAAAGTTATTAGAAGTATAAAGAGATATAGAACATAAACATTAATGAATGCTATTGATCACTAATACTTTAAGACAAATCAGGTAGACAGAAAGCAGTATGTGTGGAAGACATAAAGTTAATCACAAACATTCTATTTAAACTTAGGTAAAGAAATTAATTTATAGATGGATTCTAACCAACAAAAGAGAAAAGGAGAGAAAATGGAATATTGGACCAGGAGTTAGTACCAGAAGGCCCAATATGTATAGTTTCCCAGGTGTCAGCATAAAAATTACTTGTTATCATGGTAAATGTAGAAGATTACATAATGAAATTAGGGTTACTTAATCAGTCTATTTATTAATTATGAAAAAGTGACATCTGATTTTACAACTTGCTTGATTTCTTCTTCTTCTACTTTTCCTCCTCCTCCTGCTCCTCCTCCTCTTCTTCCTCCTCCTCCTCTTCATCTTCCTCCTCATCTTCATCTTTTTCCCTACTCCTCTTCCTTGTTCTCCTCTGTCTCCTCCTCATTTTGCATTTTATTAGGATACATTAATTGTAGAAAATGAATTTTATGATATTTCAACTCACGAATAAATGTATCCTCCTCTTCTTGTTAAACAATTTCAGCAGATGTCCTTGTTTTCTTTTCAGACAAGTGAACAAATTATTTAATGTATTTATCCTCCTTTATACTCTTGTTAGTCCTGTCCCCTCCAGCTCATACCACACCCTAAGAGTGCCTGGTTTATCTTAGTGTTGTTGTTGTTGTTGTTATTATCATTATTATTGCTGCAAATGTATTTGTTTCTGATTCTCATTTAATGATATGGCTAAGTTCAGGCTGATTCATTGTGGCCAAGTGAAAAAAGTTACAACTGTCTGGTTTTAGAGCTCACAATTGCCAGATGTCTAAATAAAAAATAAATCAAACATTTCTAAACTTTAAAAAAGTTTCAAAGAAACATATAATTTTATCATACTAAAGTTTATATTAAGCATAAGTGATAGTATGTTACTAGATTTTTAAAAAACCTCTCTTTCTTCAAAGTTGAGTGTAGCTATTTCTGCCTCTAGTACATGAATGATAGTGAAGAGTTGGTAATTGTGAAAGTTGAGGATGTATACCTCTATGATGTTCTTCTTCTATTCATAGACACATAGAAAGGGAGAAGATGAACCATTTCATTGGAAAGATTATTAAATCTATGTTCAGTATTTAGTGGAAGAAACAGTACATTAGTCAGGTGTGTGTGACTTATATGGCAAAATTGTAGGGATGCTAACGAAAACATGTCTAGGAAGAAGCAAGGAAAGCTTCAATGTTGGAGAAAATATTTTAGAAATCTCATTAAAGAATTATAATTTATGGTTTCACTTTCAAATTGTTTTCTTTATTATGATATTATTCCCCCTCCACTCCTACATTTATTTGTTCTGAAGACCAATGTTTTCTGTGAATGAAGGCAACAATGTATACAAATCCAATGAATATAGGGTCCATAAAGGATAAGTATGCTAAAGCAGTGAGTGAAGTACTACTAGAGAAGTAGGAATTTGAAACCATTGATGACAAGAAACATATTAGGAATCTGGTCTTGATAATTCCCAAGAAATTTGGGAACCTATGTATCCCATTTTCCATTGAGTAGATTTTAAGCCACTTTTATTTCCTTCCTTACCTCCCTTCCCTTCCTTTCCCTTCCCTTCCCCCTCCCTCATTCCCTCCCTCCCTCTTTCTCTTCCTTCCTTCCTTCTTCCTTCCTTCCTTCCTTCCTCCCTTCCTTTTTTCTCCTTCCTTCCTTCCTCCCTTCCTTTTTTCTCCTTTCTTCTTTCCTTTCTTTCTTTTTTCTTTCTTTTTCTCTTCCTCTTTATCTTTTTCTTTCTCTTTCTCTCACTTTCACTCTCTTTCTCATTCTTTCTTTTTCTTTCCTCTTTCTCTTTTGTGCTCCTTACTCTTCTTTCTTTCTTTCTTTCTTTCTCTTTCTTGCTTTCTCTCTCTCTCCTCTCTTTTCTCTATTTCCTTATCTCCCTCCCTCCCTCTCTCCCTCCCTCCCTCCCTCCTTCCTTCCTTCCTTCCTTCCTTTCTTCCTTCCTTCCTTCCTTCCTTCCTTCCTTCCTTCCTTCCTTCCTTCCTTCCTTCGTGTCTTTTGTGGCAAACCTGCCTGGAATTCGAACTTGGAGCTTCCTACTTGCTAGTCAGGCATTCTACCACTAACATTGCTTTTTTAGCTTCACTCATTTTTTAAATAGGGTCCCAATTTTTCTCCCTGTTCAGTCTGGGCAACAATTATTTTATGTATGCCCCACCCCCCACTTAACTGTAATGACAGACTTATTTCTTAATATCTACATATGTTGTTTGAGATGATGTCATACTAGGCTTTTCTCAACTTGTCTTTACATCCCAATCTTCCAAATCTGTACCTACCAAGTATCTGTGATTATAAGCATGTGTCATTGTGTTGGACTTGTATAATTTTTCTTTAAATATTGTCAGGATGATCAAATTAGACAATATAACACCTACTTAAAATAGCACCTGCTATACACTATATTCTCAATAATAGCCATTGTTATCATTACTTTTCTTGGAAAATATGTATTATTTTGTGACTATTACCATTTACAAAAACAACACAGATTGCTTCAGAAAACAGAAGTTTGAGTTATTTAAACCTTATGTGCAAAAACTAGAGTCACTGGTCGCCATAGGCTTCTACTGAAATAGTCACACAAACTATGACTTTTAGTACATTTTCCCTTGGATGCCTCAGTTTCTTACTTGGACAATGAGGATGATTGTATTTCATATCTAAAAGGACTCTTTGGATAATTAAAGATAATTAAATAATTCATGCAAAGCATTAACACAATTCCTGGCACAAATTAAGCACTATATGTTGGAGGTGATTCTTGTGATTGTCATTATTTTCATGATTATGTTCCATTCATGATCTTCCATTTTGATATTCCCATTGTTCCTCAGCTCCCTCAGGGGTCCTTTGGTGGATTCCCTCTACCTGTGTTAATTTCCCTTGTTGCTTCTGAGCTTAAGGCAGCAGAAAATGACTACCAGCTTGTTAATAACATTTCGACTGAAACTCATTTTTATAGAATGTCTTGGGAATTTACATTTTAAGCTTTTCATCACTAATCCTGCTGAAGGATATTCTGTAAGTTTTGGTAATGAAAAGTCCAAACCCATCCTCCCTGTCTTGGAGTAATGTGGACAGGAATCGGCTGCCCACAGGCAGGGGAGTTGGTTTCTTCCAACTGACTCTATCTAAGATCAGCCCTTTCAGGAGTACAATAATCTTTTGTCTCTGACACTTGCCACTTGGAATGGGAATAACTGGTGACCAAATGAACTCAACTGACTCCACCATTGTATCTGAGGTTGATACTCCTTATGGACCATCTGGTTAGTCAAATAGTAGTATGATTAATGTAATTAATATCTTAAGTGACTGGGCACTGAGGTACTTTAGGGTAAATATTACTATGACAATAATGTTAGTCAATGTTCCATCAAAACAGGTTGTTCCTTGTTTTGGCATTTTAATAGCATCTTTAATCTTTAGGGTCTTTAATCTTTAAGGTCTTTAATAGTATCTTCTGATCAAACCAAACAAGCATTCCATTCTTAAAATCACCAAGTTAGTCAGATTTTAGCAGTAATTTTAAACCTAATCTACATTATTAAGTAAAAAAAGATAATGTTCTATTTTGTTTTACTTGCATTACAGAATAGGTCCCTTTTATGTAATGGGAGAGAACAAAAGGAAAGACATAGTATTTTAAAAACAGCACCCCAAGGATTCTTAAAAACCAGAAAATTGAAATAACTTTGTAAAGATGGCATTATATCATTTTTAGAATTTTTACAAAGCTTCTTTCATTAAAAATTATCCCCTGAACTGCATTTCTTATAAAAGAAATTACTCTACTCATTTTTATTAGTTTAGCTTTAATGTCAGTACTCAGGTTTATAAGTGCAGTATTAGAAAAACAATGGATTAATAATAGATGTCATATGATGCTTTTATATCTCATATTATGTTTGATTCCTCATTGCTTTTCTCAGTTGCTTTAATTCCTAATCACTCTCCCCCAAACAGAGAGCATCTGCCAATTTCATTATATGGGAACTTAATAATACTTAATTAAAATACAAAGCTCTAGTTGCTATCTACCATTTAATTGAATGTGATTTAAATAAAACAATAATGCGAAGCAGCAGATAGTTCATATATATTTTTGTTTGAAGAAAAGATATTATCTTGACTATTTCTTCAGAGCAACCAGGGGTTTTGTAATTTTATGAATATTGTAGAACTTTCTCTAATATTACCAGTTTTCCTCACTAGTGCATAAAAGTATATCATTGTAGCTTTGTGAATATTAATAATTCTTATGGACATTTAAAACAGTGCTGCACATTTCTATGTATCTAACACTTAAATACTGAGTTCATGTTTTAAGTTTCAGAAACATTCATCCAATGTACATTTAATAAAATTAGATATACTTTTTCAAGAGATTAAAATTCCTTTAATGAGAAGATTACCGTCTTTTTTTGTATGTGTTTGCTGGTCCTGGGCTTGAACTCAGGGATTGGGTGCTGTTCCTGAGCTTTTGTGGTTAAGGATAGCTTCCTACCAACTGAGCCACTTCACTTCTGTTTTTTTTTTTGTTTTTGTTTGTTTGTTTGTTGTTTGGAGATAAGAGTCTCATAGACTTTGCTGCCTGGGCTGGCCTTGAATTGGGATTCTCAGCTATTCTCAGCTCTCAACTACTTGAATAGCTAGTACTACAGGCATGAAGCACTGGTGCCTGCCTCTACAAACATTTTTATCATTAAATTGTAAATTTCTCTAGTGAAGCTATGTACAAGCTGTACATATAAGTCTGGATATAATTATATATGCCTATGAAATCTTCACCATAATGCATACCATAAAAGCATATCCATCACTTCTAAGTACTTCATCCTGCCCTCTTCAATTTTTGTTAGGGTCTTTTTTGTGATAATAATACTTTAAGAAACATTTATTTTGTTATCCAGTTTTAAATTTTAAAATGAAAGATTCTATGCTGTATAGTATACCCCTAGAATTAGTTATCTTTGACTAAGATTTTCCTTATTTCCCCATTCCCCTGCCCATCCTAAGTGTAGCAATCATCATTCTACTCTGTGCTTTGAAGAGTTTGACTATTTTAGGCTCCTCATTAATGTACCTTAGAAAGTGTCCTTCTGTGTCTGACATATTTTACCTAGTATAATATCACCCAAGTCCATCCATGTTGATGAAAATGGGAGAATTTCTGTCCTTTTTCTTAAAGGCTAAATAAATACTTCATTATATGTATATGCCACATTTTCTTGTCCATTCATTTGTTAAAGTAGGTTTTTACGTTGATTTCAAATCCTGACGTCCATGAGCAATGCTGTGAAAATAAGAGAGTGAGATACTTCTTTTTATCCTGGATTCAATTCTTTTGGAAATACTCCAGAATTGAGAGATTTTTGGTAGATCTCTATTCAATTTATTGAGTAGCTTCAGTACTGGCTCCATAAATTTACATTTCCAGTAAAAAAAATATGGGGAATTTTCCTTTTCTCCACATTTCATCAACACTTTTTACTTTTTAGCTATTTATTGTCATTGTCATTACTACTAGAAAATAATAATGATAAGTTCATAATAACCAATTTAACAGGTATATTTTATGAATATGCTAGAGATTTTGGCTTGCACATTTTGGTAAAAAGTATAAATGAATGATCCACCTGTTAAATGTGCATAACAAACTCTTCGCAAAGCTCTTTATGCACTTTTGCATAACACTGGCATAAAATGATGACAATTCTTCTTCCATATTACTTGTACTTCCGAAAACATCCCTAATGTACTGTTAAGTGTGTGAATACAAGATTTTCTGAATTTTTTTCCAGGAAGTAGAGTTACTGGGAATTCCTCTATGAGTGTATACAGCTTTGCTACATGCTGTGTTCTGAATGAATGTGTCTTTTCAAATCCATGCTTAATTTCCAGTGTGTCAGAGTTAAGAGGTGGAGCATGCTGGGAGGTGTTTAGACGGTAAAGGCTCCACCTTCATGAATGAATGAATGATTTTCTTGTGGGAGCAAGTAATTAGCTCCTCCAAAAGTGAGTTGTTATATATGCCAGTTCAGTTTCCTCAGCTTTACCTTGTTTTGTTCTCTTGTCCTTCTTAAGTGTCATAATGCTGCAATGAGACCCTGGTAGCAGCCTAGCAGTTGCTAGCACTATGCTTTTAGACTTCCTAGCCCTGAGAACTGTGAAATAAATTAAGCTTCTAGTCATTATAAATTGCCTAGCTTGTTGTACTTTGTTATTATAGCAACAAAGTTACTCACTGTGTGAGAATTGTACCAGCTCATTCTCTAACCAGTCTTCTGAAAATTTAGATTTTGCCCAAACTCTTACAAACAGAAGTATTTTTGTTTGTTTTATGCTCAACACATTGGAAATAGAATGATTTTTCTCTTTTTAAAGTTTTACCTGATTTTTCATTATTATTAGAATAATGGTTTCTCTGGCATTAGCCTTTTGGGTTTATTCTGAATTGTGTGGGTGTTTCATATTTTTGACTTAGCGGATTAAAAAATTGATAGCATTTTTTATATGTTTATTTCATACTGACCCTTCTACCTAGTTCACCTGAAAATTATCATATTCATACTGGGAATTCATAAATAAATCAACTTGGACTTTATATGCAACTCTATTAAAGATTAAAACAAACTGTGTTTTTCATTTCTTTTTTACCAATTATGTGG
This sequence comes from Dipodomys ordii, assembly GCF_000151885.1. Classification (NCBI taxonomy): domain Eukaryota; kingdom Metazoa; phylum Chordata; class Mammalia; order Rodentia; family Heteromyidae; genus Dipodomys; species Dipodomys ordii. Next base: position 10,263,225 of record NW_012267264.1, read on the forward strand.
CTTTGGTTGAAATTATTAGTATGTTATTATCTTTTTTGAGTTCAAAGGAATTTTTGTTGTTGTTGTTGTTGTTGTTACTGAGTCTGATATTTGCTGTACTTTTAGCTTATGCCAGAAGAGCAGTGAAAAGAAACTACCTTCTTTTCTTGGGGAACAGAGACTAAGTGATCGATCTATTAATGTGTTTGTTGCAAGGCTTGGTCTGAGACAGGGCTACACCCAGACAGTGACCAAGCATGAATCATGTCTAGAACACATGAGACTCTACGCACAATTGGATTCAGCCAAATTACCCTTATTCTCTGGCTAGAATTTCCTTAATCTGCCCAATAGCCTAAGATGCTTCCATTCTACCTCCTTTTCTGTCTTCTTTACTCAGATCTGAGTTACTTCACAACCTGACATTCTTTCAGCCTCCTAGCTTGATTTTTATATAGACTCTTAATGAAATACTTACATGCAATCTTGTGTTGGCATCTGTTTTCTTCTCTGAGGAGCTAGATTTACATAACCTTTATCTACTGAAGAAAAATTCCTTTCATTCCTACCTCTGTAGGAGTTTTGAACTCTCATTTTCTTCTTGTAGGTGAATTCAGTGTTTTGGCTCATGTCACTATTACTTCTCTTTGGAGGAGTAAAATATCAAGGGAGGCTTTATTTGATTCTACCTTTTCTTTATTTGCATTCTTTTAGGTATGCACGTTTTCTCCTATTTTTATAATTGCCATTCTAAAGTTGGAGAGTCAAATTAGTGTCAATGATTTATCCACTAAGTTTCTCTTGAATTTCTTCACAACTACAAAAATAGTAAAACAACTTCTGGTTTTAGAAAGGTTCTATGTTATCATGTTAATAGCAAGTATTTTCTCTTGGACCTGTAGCTATACTTCTGCTTCTCTTCAGTTTATTGCTGGGTTTCAATAATAATTTTTCTAAATGTTTTAGCTTGTTTTCCCCCACTGTCTTTGGCTAGAGAAGTATTATATGTATATGCATATATGTATATACATGAATATATTCACTATGAACATATATGGACATGCATTTGTATATGAAATATATGAACATATATATACATATATATAAATGTTGGACTCTTCATGAGCCGAATGAGAAGGGAAAAGAAAGATATCTACATTGTATCTAAAGATTGTATAATGAAACTCACTAAAGGACAGGGCAAAAAAGAGCAACAGAGAAACTTAATCTGACTAAATTATGCTATTTGGAAATATAGAAGTACCTTTTAATACACTTGCAAAACTAATACACCAAAAAAAGAAAGAAATATCATCTAAGTTAGTATCTTCAAATGAGAATCATAAAAAGTCATTTTAGGTGTAGCTATCCCTTGTTGCAGTATTGCTTGAGACATGCACATATAGATAAAGAAACATAGAAGCAGTGATAAGTGGTTTACATTTGAAATTGTTTACATTGATACAATATTCAAAAATTTTATGGAATTTAATGGGGATCTCAGATTTTAGGTAAAGGATAGTAAAAGACAGGAAACTGTGTTTTCAGATGGAAGCTTTATCTTTTATTTATCTTCTGAAAGAGTCCTACAAATTACCCCAAACTAAGTAGGTACTGTATGAAACTGAAATACCTGCATTAAAATTTTTTCAGGCCTATTATCACAGACAAATAATTTCAACTTTTCATTATTTATCTTCATCAACTGCAATATTTCAAGTTACCCACTAGTGATGGACAATGCCCTGTGGCTTTTTAGGTTGAGGAGATAAGGTCCTCTCAAATGGTGTTCCCTATGAGGAGGAAAGGGAAGGAGCTATTGGATAAGAAATCTTGAAAAAAATACTGCTTGAGAAAGTGGCATTGTCCTTCAGGTGGTAGAGTACTAGCCTGAGCACAAGGAGGCTCAGGGTAGCACCCAGGCCCGGGTTCAAGTCCTACGCCAGAAAAGTGTCTTTGATACTTTCATTATTATTTTTCCCAATAGTTCTCATTTTAACTCTCTGAAATATGTCATCTGAACAAAGTTGCCAAGTACATTAGAAAAAAATCATGAGAAGAATAAATGTAATTCCAATATTATAAGTATCCAAAATTCCTTAAAACTTAAGAGAAAATATTGAAAAACACAAAGTAAGAGATTTTTCAAGTAAAGGCAATGTATTTTTCTATCAAAGGAATAATGCAAAATGGTCAATGGGAGAAGATACAAAGAGATAGTTTCATCCAGAAGTTTTGTCAAAATAATACTTCCTATAAGGCAGTAAAATCTTCAAGTAGACATGTGTTAATTCTTTTGCTTACTCAATAACTCTCTACACATCAATAGTCTGAACAAAAGACCATGTAAGTGAAGTAGAGGTATACCGTCATAGCAATTAAGTAAAAGGTGGAAAACAGCAAGAAATTTATTCAAAACTTTATTCATTCAAAAATAATTTGGAAGCCAAGCATAGGTGGCTCACTCCTGTAATCCTAGCTACTCAGCAGGCTGAGATCTGAGGATCTGAGGATCATAGCTCAAAGCCAGCGGGGGCAGGAAAGTCTGTGAGACTCTTACCTCCAATAAACCACCAGAAAACAGGAAGTGGTGCTGTGGCTCAAGTGGTAGAGTGCTAACCTTGAGCTGAAGAGTTGAGGAACAGCAGGCCCAGAGTTCAAGCCCCATGAAGGACAAAAAAAAAAAGAAAAAAAATGTATTGGAGGGTTTATAACGCACCATATATTTAAATACAAGTAAATAGAACAGTTGTATACACACTGTTTGCATCACAGCACACTAAGAAATGTAAAAAGGTTATTTCAAAAATTAAAATGTTTGGATTTGTTTCTTATGTTATAATAAGCATTGAGATAATAGTTATTTTGTAGATTTAAAATTTTAGCACAATGATAATTTCCTTTCTTCAATATCTGTTGAGTTTCATCACTATCCTTCCCTAGGCTTAGTGCCACATATTAAGAATTTCATAACATTTGTTAAATAACTATTCAGGCTCTATGTGATTTTCTTCTGTTGTAGAAATGTTCGTTATAATAATGGCAATAACAGCAAATATAATGTTTATATGGCTGTGAAAGGTAAAATCATCTGTATTAATGATTTTCACATGGTGTTAGCTATAAGAAAGTAGATTTGCCCAGTTAAAAATTATTATGCTGAACAAGTTTACACTTGCATCAACAATGCAGTAGGGTTCCCTTCTGTCCACATCCCCTCCAGCATCTGTTGTTATTAGAGTTCTTGATTCTAACCATTCTAACTGGGGTGAGGTGATATTTCAATGTTGTTTTGATTTGCATTTCTTTTATGGCTAGAGAGGTTGAGCATTTCATCATGTGTCTATTGGCCATTCTTATTTCCTTTTCAGAGAAGTTTCTCTTTAAGTCTTTAGCCCACTTATTTATTGGGCAGTTATTTCTTTGAGGATTTGTTGTTGGGGTATTTAATATTTTGAGTTTGAGGTATACTTTAGATATGAGACCCTTGTCCATTGTATGGCTAGTGAAGATCTTCTCCCAATCCGTGGGCTTTCTATTGATCTTGCTAGCTATGTCCTTTGCCATGCAGAAGCTCTGCAATTTCATACAATTCCATTTTTTCAATCTTTCTTTGATTTGTTATGTTTCTGGGTCTCTATTAAGAAAATTTTGGCCTGTGCCAAGGAGACCTAGGGTTTCTCCCATTCCATCCTGTAATGCTTTCAGGATATCTGCTTTGACTTTGAGGTTTTTGATCCATTTGGATCTAGCTTTAATTTTTTTACAAGTAATTAACCAATTTTGCCAGCACCATATACTGAAGAGGCTGTCTTGTTCAACTACTTTGGAAAGTAGTATGGAGGTTCCTCAAAAGACTCCACATAGAGCTCCCCTATGACCGAGCAATCCTACTTTTGGGCATGCACCTGAATGATCACAAACAAGACCGTACTAAAGCTACCAGCACAACTATGTTTATTGCAGCATTATTTACCATAGCTAAGATATGGAACCAACCCACATGCCCCTCAGTAGATGAATGGATCAAGAAAATATGGTATATATACACAATGGAATTCTATGCCTCCATCAGAAAGAATGATATTTCCCCATTTGTTAGGAAATGGAAAGACTTGGAAAAAATTATATTAAGTGAAGTAAGCCAGGCCCAAAGAAACATAGGTCCCATGGTTTCCCTTATTTGTAATAACTAGTATATGTCTGAGACAAGCAGAAATGGTCAAGTAAGTTGATGTTAGGCGAAATGAACCCCAAGATAAGGACTCAAAATATTTTTCTTTCTTGCTATTGTTTCTAACATATTTATAAGATGATTTCTTTGTTGCTTTGTATGTCCTTCCCCCACAGTATAACCCCTGTTTTCACTGTATTTGCTGTTGGTATAATTTGTGGAGGGGAAGGGAAAAAAACAAATTGTTTAAATAGGAATACAGGTGGACCCATTGCAACAATGAGATGTACAAGATGTTATGTCGAAAAATGAACTTTACAACTTTGGTGCAGGGAGGAGGGTAGGGGGAGTGAGGGGACAGGGAGGTGGGAGGTGATGGGAAGGGATGGAAAGGAAACAAAGGAGGAGGCTACAATGCTTGATAAAAATGTACTCATTACCTTGCTCATGTAATTGTAACTCCTCATATGGTATTTTCACAGTAAAAAAGAAAAAACCCACCAAAAATGATCATGCTGAAAGAGATTTAATTTCATATCACAAAATTTCACTGAAAACATTTCACTGTATATGTTTTCATCTGTCTTCGTGAAACAATAAATTATGAGTCCGTCTGTATCCTATGAGAGAGAGGATAGTTTGAACCTATATCTCACGTTTCCTTTGCATAGATCCTGAAAGGGATACATATGTATATATATATATATATGTATATATATATGTATATATATATGCTCAATACCTTTTTCAGAGTCTAAATGCAGTCTTTTAAGCAGAAAACATTATATTATATGGTCAAATATCAGTGTTCATATTTTTGTCCTTCCATGAAGAAATATTTTTCTAATTTATATTAAATATTTTTCAGTATTGTGAATAGAGAATTATTTTTAATAATGCTACCCATACTAGGTGTAATATTCCTTTCAATAAATTGTTTGCTACTAGAAAGAAGTTGAATTATTTAGTTATTCTCTTTTTGGAAATAAACCATATTTCAGAAAGAAGAAAAAATATCCTGTCACACTCAGAATTTATACACCATAAGAAATTCATTCCACAAGTGGAGTACGACCTTTAAAAGACCTTTATCTACCTCACAGAATAAATTTGATATGCCTTATACACCATTATGCGAACTTTCCCTCACTCTGCATGCAGATAGAACCATCTCTAGGAAGCACTAAGAGTATAATTTCCATTCAGATAAAGAAATTGTAATAAAAATAGTTATTATGCCACATTTGTATATTATTACATATTAGATTTTTAGAAGTTAACATTTATTTTTCTCCTACTGAAAATCATTTTGTTGCTATCTAATAAATCCAAGGAGCTTAAAACCATGTTTAAGCTGGATGATCCACTCTGTCAGTCAATATGACCTCTTGGTGCTGCTGGTGAGACTCTCCAGGGGCTGAGAAAGTATTTAATGTTCTTATGACTGATACATGGGTTTCCTACATGATATTGTGTGTGTGTGTGTGTGTGTGTGTTTTGTGTGTGTGTGTGTGTGTGTGTGTGTGTGTGTGTGAGTCTTAGGGCTTGAACTCAAACTCAGGGACTGGGCACTGGCAATGTCCCTGAGCTTTTTTAGTTCAAGGCTACCAGTGCTCTACCATTCGATCACAGCTTTATTTCTGGCTTGTTGGTGGTTAACTGGAGGTAAGAGTCTCGTGATTTTTCCCCCCAAGCTGGCTTCAAACCACAATCCTCATATCTCAATCTCTTGGTATCTAGGATAGCAGCTGTGCATTACCCAAACCTGACTTCCTTCTTTCCTCCCTTCCTCCCTTCTTCCCTTCCTTCCTTTTTTATTTTATTTTTTGCTTTTTTTTTTTTTGCTTGAACTCTGGGCTTGGGTACTGTCTCTGAGCTCCTTTTCCTTAAGGCTAGCACTATACCACTTGAGCCACAGCACCAGTTCTGTTCTTTTTCTGTGATTAATTTGAGACGAGTGAGAATTGCCTGCCTAGGTGATCTCCAGATCTCAACCTCCTGAGTAGTTAGGATTACAGGTGTGAGCCATCAGCATTCAGCTATGATTTCTTAATGTAAGAATTATATACCACTACTTTTTCATTTAATATACAACTTGATCCCATTTCTCAATTTTTCTAGTATTTATAAAGTAAATATTGTCTTTTTTTGGGGGGGGGGTCCGGTCATTGGTCTGAACTCTTAGCCTGGGTTCTGTCCCTCAGCTGTTCAGCTCAAGGCTAGCGCTCTACCACTTGAGCCATAGTGCCACTTCTGGCTTTTTTTTTCTGCTTATGTAGTGCTGAGGAATCAAACCCAGGGCCTCATGCATGCAAGGCAAGCACTCTACCACTGAGCCACCTTCCCAGCCCCTTAAAGTAAATATTTTCAATACCTTAATAAAGTAAAATATTATTTAAGATTAACCCATGTAGAATCCTACTTCTCTATTAACATGAGCAAATTTTTCTAAGAACTATAGTTTACGTGAATTTGGTGAAATTTCATCATTTCTGATTAAACAATATAGCTCTTTCTATGATAAAATTCACAAAACAATTAATTAATTCATTATATATTAGAGTTAAAGTGGGGGTAGGAACCACTTTGCAACAAGGAGCACACCTAAGGTCAAGGGCAGACTTGTAATGATATAACTTTTTTAAAAATTGAAATGGTCTTATTTTGTTATTTATCTAATCACATGGTCTTACCTTTCATGGTGTAACATCTAACTTATTAGAAAATTTTCTTGTTCCAAGCATCCAAGAGAATTTAAGCACCCAGTAAGCTGTTAAATTGAGAAAAATTACATAAATTCACAGTCAGAGGAACATGTTATATTGCATTGTGTGTGCATTGATATAAATGAAAATTTAACACTGAGATCAAATGCACAATATGCTGTCAAATGATCAATAATTCTTCAGTGTCTAATTAAGTCTAAGAAAGCCACACTTATGAGTGAGTCATTATAATTTCATATTAAGTACAATATAATGAACTGGTATAAATAGGGTAGCACTGAAGAACCAATGACTTTAGCTGATTGTCTGACAGCAGGTTTCATGCTACCACAACCTTTAATACCACTTAATGCTTCTGTACAAGGCTGAGAGAAAAGAAAAATGCTACACCTGGTGCCACATAAAGTGAAGTTGGATATTCATGCGCCTTAAGTGATCAATGTCTGCGTCAGATCTGTGTAAATGTTGTGAGCACGTAGAATTAAAGAATGAATCCCTGGCTGAGCTGGCTGAACTAAATTTCAGCAGATGATTTTCCTGGAGGGAGGGATCTGTGAGAGAACACGAAAACAGAAAGATGATTCAGGGTCAAGGTCTGAATTTATACAGAAGACTCTGCTGTCAGAGCCCCTGAGCACAAACCCTGTCCCCATACTACCTGGTTGTATAATGTTTTCCTACTTACCCTCTCTAGTAATCCATTTTCCCACCCAGGGAAGAGAACCTTTTCTTATAAGGGCTACTAAGAATTTAAACATATATTTATTCTACATTATAAATGTGATATAGACAACACCCAATCTTACATATGTGTGTACACACATGAAGACACACATGCAAACTAAAAAAATAATACTTTCATTTCTGATGTGAAGTACTGATGTGAAGCACAAATTTTACTGTTGTAAGCATTTTGTTGTTATATACATATCAAAGATTTTTATTTATTTTTATTTATTCTTCATCTTCAAGCCTGTAAGTATGTAGTGTTACCCATGGCCATTATTCCCAATGTGTTTAATGTACTTCCATCGCCCATTCGTTCTTTGGTTAGCTGATTTCAGCAGTGATCTACTCTCCCAAGTAGGCTGCACAGGGTCTAATTTACTGCTCAGGAGTGGTGTCTCTTTTGTCCTTACTGTTTTCTGTTTTATGTCTGTATTGCAACTCTCTTCCACAGAGTTCTGTCCTAATACACTGAGGCATATGAGAGGATTATTTTGTACTCTCTTGGGCTGAAAAGTAACTTTCTTTTTGAGGCTTACATTGAAAACGGATTCCTCCTTTATGCAGCACCATGACCCCCTTGCGTGATGCTGTTACATGCTCTCCCTGGCTACCATAGCTCAGAGGACAGTCTTTTGACCATTTCATGCCTACTATTGGGTGGAATAGATGTTTGTAGCCATCATTCCATTTTATCCCCACAAGAGGTACACACAGCAAGAAACACATTGAGCTAGATTAAATCAGTTGCCTGAGGTCACGTAGCCAGTAAATTGCAGACCCAGGACTCAAACAAAGGTCTTTTGACTAAATCCCTTGGTCTTTCCAATATATCACTTGCTCTCAATGAGTTGGTAATTCATCATGATACATGTATTATACTAGAAATAAAATGGAGCAGAAGAATTATGTACAAGTTTTGTTTTTGAAAGACAAAATGTTCTATTTCTTCTGGCACAAATTATAACCCATGGCTGATAAGTTCTTTCTGATCAATTCTTTAATATGGCAGAATAGAATTATTTGTATAATTCAAATATTCCTATTTTGAACAAACAGAATTATTTAGACCATAGGCAAGGTAATAGCACCAGAGTGTGTTTGAGAATTAATGTCTTAAAATCTCTTATGTATTTAAAATACTTCCAAGACCTAAATAGTATTATAAGTTTACAATATATACTTAAATAAACTTTTAAAATATATTTTATTCAACTAACTTATTACTTAAAGTTCTCTTTCAAATAAAGTATATAATAAGGTTCTTTAGATAGATATTCTGCATCAAAAGAATAAACTATTCTTCAAACCTATTTTATTGAAAGGGCAAATCATTGGATTTTTTCAAGTTAATGTTTGTATTTTTGTTACAATTAGTATTTGTATTCAAACAATGTTCATAACCAAGTAAGAGACCATTGTAGTAACTATAATTATCTTCAAAAGACAGAATTTCTGTAAATCTCTTCCACTAGAAAACATTTTTAAATTCTCTTTTTTCTTATTACTTCTGTTTCACTCCCTACATCCTCCTCTCCATCTCATATTCTTTGATTCTCCCCTTTCCTCTTCTTTCCATGATTCTGAAATTTGGAGGTTCTAACATCTAGAAAATAAGAAAAATACATCTCTACTGACAAGATATATAAGGAAATATTTATTATGCTCCCCTTTGAGGTACTGAGCCTAGTGCTGGTGGTTCACACCTGTAATCATAGCTACTCAGGAAATTGGGGCCTGTATGATTGAGATTCAAAGCCAACTTAGGCCAAAGAAGTTTGTGAAACTCCATCTCCCAAATAACCACCAAAAGTTCAGGCTGAAAACATGATGCAAGTTGAGGAGCACCAGCTATGAGCAAAAAAGAAACTGGAGAAGAAAAAGGAAATGTATCAGATACCCTTTTTCTTTCCTTTTTATCCCTTACTTCTTACTTCTTTTTAACTGTTGCTGCATCTCTCCTTCCTTTCTTGTTAAAAAGAGTATTCACACAACGAATCTATTCAGCTCCATGCAAACCCTCCCCCCAATCCACCTGTAAGAACTTGTGTTTCTAGAGAGCAGAATTCATGTGTTCCCTGGTAAGCCAAGCAAGAACTTTATTAACAGCCTTCTAAGGAGGAAGTATCTCATATTTCATGACTGTGGTCATTGAATAGGATGTTAATGATGTTCCTTTGCACACAAATAGTCAATGGCTCCTTGCTGAGTGATCATCTATGATAGGCGATTACATGTATTACAGAAAACATGCTTTCAGAGAGACTTTTCATTTGAGGATCATGTGATACAGCACTTTTTTCTTGCAGTTAGAATCATCATGAGAAATTATTTGGAGCCAATTTCAAGTGATCATAAACTCTGTTCTTTTGAAGTACCATATTAACAGACCTGACAACACCATTTCAAGTCAACAGGAAAGCCTGTGTTGCATTCTCCATGCATATTAGGTTCTGAATTTCATGTCTAAATGAGGATTAGGGAGAGATAGCATGCCTGTTTTCCCTCCTTTTCTCTATGTACTTCCTATGTTGGCATCCTTATATTTCTATTTCATGAAAGATAATCCTTGCTAAATCTCAGTGTTCTGTTCTTCTTTTGCCTCATATGAATTCCTGTTCATGGCACAATTGCTTATATATTTTCTACTTGAAAGTTCAGCTGTCAGTTTAAATTTTATTCTTACTTTCTGGTTAAAAATATTTCTTTTCTTCTGTTTTCTCTGAAGAGCTATATCAAAAGCAGAACCCATAACCTGCCCAGTCTGTATCCAGACTTGACCATATTATGAAGGATAGTCATCAGTGCCTCTGATATTCAAGTATTTTATGCTAGCAAAAATCAAAAGGTATGACAACTTGTAAAGAACTTCAAATTTAGCTTTGCTGTCTTGTACTTGGAAGATCTTGACAACGAGGTAGTGATGAGAACCTCCTACTGACCTGCAATGACATGGGATTATCTTTGCAGTTTGCTTAAAAAGTTGCAGTATATTGTTGAAATCAGATCTATGTATTGAAAGTAAGTATTCCAATTGCTTTATTGGACATGAGGAATCACACAGAGTTTGGGGGCATGCATCTTTTAATCATTATACTAACCATCAACTTAATAAATAGACAAAAGTTTTCTGTCTTTTATATCATAATGGTAGGGCTTTCTTCACTTGAGATTTCAGAGAAATATTCAAGCATTATTTCATTCATACTTGTAATATTTTCTCATAGTCAAGGATAGGCATTGCTAACTTCAGTTCTTAACCAGTAGGAGCTTTAGCAATGAGAAAGATTATAGCAAGCCCTGTTAAAAAAGTGGTTGGCAATGTCTCTATGTAGAACACTGTTCTGTCACAGAACTTTACATCTGCAGTGTAAACATGCTTAATGTTTTAATGACTGATAAGAATGGACTGACAACTTCACGGTATCTAAGCAGTACATATATACCATTGTCTATTATGTGAATTTCTGAATCAATTCATGTTAGGAATTTTTTTTCTAAGCACATGTGCCTAGCATTTTGCTATTTTATGTTTTGCTGTTAAGCATTTTGCTTTTTATGATTTTGCTGGGCAATAATTTTATAGTTTGTGTTTTCATTCCCTTTTGGCACATTCCAGGGTTTTATTCAAATATATTAAATGAAAATATTATTTAAAAGTAAATATTACTGTTCTTTTATCCATACATTTTTGGAATGGTTTATTTTATTTGCATCTACTTCTATTTTACAAATTAAAATTAAAATTACTGGGAGTCAAGAACAACATAAATCTTATGAAAAAGTTCTCCTACAAATATTTTTTACAATATGTTCTTTTGAGTTGATTTTAGATTTAAAAAGTTTTAGAGATAAAACTGGGCTGGGAAGTAGCTCAGTGGTATAGTACTTGCCTAGCAAGAACGATGTACTAGGTTCAATCCCTAGTACCAAAAAAGAAAAGACAAAAAAAAGATAAAACAGCAATTCTTTTATTACATTTCTCCTGCTTACCTGAATGTTAATATCTCACACATAGTTCCTATATTAAATCTAACTAATTCAGTTGGGTAGAATATATTAACTAAACTACAAACTTTCTTTGGATTTTATCAGTAATTTCTATCTCAGAGTCAAATTCAAGTTACTTCATTGTACTTGTGATTCTTCCTATAATCATTGACACTTCACAATTGAAAAAGTACCCACATGAATATGAGTTAAGCTTGTTTTCACAGAAATTTCTTGTTTCTTGTGTGTAGTAGGCAGATATTAACCTAAAATATTTCAGTCTAGCTACGTTGACTGCTCATAATGATCTTCCCACAGATCATCTCTTGACTAAGTCTCCAGTTGGTTTAAATAATTAGTAAAATCTCAGGTTCTCTTTGATCTTAGCTTAGCCTAGTGGTCTACAAGTAATTTAATTTGTGAATTGCTCTCCCTCATCATTTTGAACTTCTCTCTACAAGGATACTTTTACCTTCTAATATTATCATTTGTCTAAAACTTACTTTGTTTACCTGTCTAGGTAAGCTCGGAGAAGGAAGAGTTCATTTTGTGAATTTGAGGTAATCTGTACAGTGCCAGATATGAAGTAGCTATATAATATATGTTTTATATAAATAAGCGAAGTAGATATATAATAAATGTTTTATATAAATAAGTGAAGAAATGAAAAGTAACCTTCGTCGTAAAAATGGCCTCCAGAAAATGCAGAAATTTGCTTAATGTAACACAGTCGGTAATGTGTGAATTTTTTTTAAAAATTATTTTATTGTAAAGATGCTGTACAGAGGGGTTACAGTTACATGAGTAAGGCAATGAGTGCATTTCTTGTCAAGCATTGTTACTCCCTCTTTTGTTGTTGTCCCACCATCCCTTCCCTCCCCTAGCTCTCTCCCTAATTCCCCCACCTCTTTCCCTCTTGAAGTTGTAAAGTTCATTTCCAACGTAGTGTCTTGTGAGTATCATTGTTGCAATGGTTCATCCTGAGTCCTTGTTTCAGCATTTTGTTATTCTCCTTCCTCTCCCCAAATTAGATAAATGTTTACACAAGATTCAGGGTACCAAAATCAAATACAATGACAACAGGGGATATACTATAGGAGGAAGAACATACAAAGGAAACAAAAAAATCACATAGTACATTAAAAACAACAACAACAAAGAAAGACCTCTTGTGTCCATATCTTGGGGTTAATTTCACTTAGCATCATCTTATATGGCCATATGTACCTAGCTTTTGAGCTTTTCTGTTATCTGATAAAATTATCCTAGATGTATACTAATTATTTCAAGTGAGAGAAATCATGAGGCCTATATTTCTTTGGGTCCAGATTACTTCACTTAATAAGATTTTTCCCAAGGGTCCCATTAATAATTGGGCTAAAGACTTAAAGAGAGACTTCTCTGAAGAAGAAATAAAAATGGCTAATATATACATGAAGAAATGCTTAACTTCTCTGGCCATAAAAAATGAAAATCAAAACAACATTGAGATTCAACCTCACCCCAGTTAGAGTGGGGTGGTTATAGAATCAAGAAATCTAATAACAAGAGATGCAGGAGGGGATGTGGCAAAAAGGGAACCCTACTGCATTGTTGGTGGGAGTGTAAACTTGTTCAACAACTCTAGAAAGCAGTATGGAGGTTCCTCAAAAGACTACACATAGAACTCCCCTATGACCCAGCAATTCCACTTCTGAGCATTTACCAAAGTTATCACAAACAAGGCCATACTAAAGCTACTAGCACAACTATGTTTATTTTTTAAGCATTTTTTCACCATAGCTAAGATATGGAACCAACCCAGATGCCTTTCAGTAGATGAAAGGCATGTGAGATATATATATATATATATATATATATATATATATCTTCATATATATATATATATGAAGCACTCTACCACTAACAAAACTTGTACACAATTCTTCTGCTCCATATATGATGTATATATATATACATATATATATGTATATATATGAATTCTATGCTTTCATTAGAAAGAATGACACCATCTCATTTGTTAGGAAATGGTAATGTTGAATTTTGAAGAGAATCTTTCTTCCACTTTACAATACAGATTCATACCAGTCCATTCTCATGACCTAAGAGCAACCTAGAGATGTTGATATAGGTGCTCTAAGAAGAGAAGGTCTGACAAATGAATGCTTATGATTTCATTTTTAAATAAAATCTAGGGTTGGTAATGTGGCGTAGTGGTAGAGTGCTTGCCTAACATGCATGAAGCCCTGAGTTTGATTCCTCAGTACTACGTAAACACAAAAAGCCAGAAGTGGTATTGTGGTTCAGGTGCCGTAGAGTACCAAGTTTGAGTAAATGAAGCTCAGGGACAGTGCCCAGGGCCTAAGTTCAAGCCCCAGACTGGAAAAAAAAGTAGAAAAAAATCTATAAATAATACTCTTACCTCTTGCAAGTGAATGTTGATATATTGATTTCTTTTTTTATTTTTATTTTTTGTGAACATACTGTACAGAGGGGTTACAATTACATGGGCAAGATAATGAGTACGTTTCTTATCAAGCATTGCAGCCTCCTCCTTTTTTTACCCTTAACATCCCTTCCCGATTGATTTCTATACCATACTTCCTTCTATATACTTATGCATCATAAATATGTTCATACCTAAACACAAATACACATAATAAGGTACATTTATTTTATATGGTCATCTGTGTGACCTTATTTCACACATATTTCTGCTAAGTAAAATAATCACCCTGGAAGAAATAATAGTATCAATCAATTTATAATGTCTAGATTTCACAACTGTATATTCAGCATTTTACAATCTTTTTCTAATTTAATATATCCATCCATCTATAGAAGTAGCCAGATAAATACCTTTATGCTTACAGAGAGTTGATAGCTCATACAAGTTTATCCCGGGGAAGTGATAGAGTTAAAACCCAACTGTTGATTATACTAACAGGATGAAAAGCCCACTACTAGAGACTGTAAACCTATCTGTTTTAGCTTACGCTTCTTTATATTCATTCTGTGTTTCCTTCAAAGGAATCAAACCCATGATGAACGTGATCATGATCTTTGGAGAACATTTGAGTTTTTTCAAAGGTCTGTCCACATATACTATTAATGTGTTTGTTTCACACATTCATAATGGAGTACTATTTGTCCTTTACAAAAGAAGAAATATATCATTTGTGGCAACATGAATGGAGATATGGCCATTATATTAAGTAAAATAACCCAGAGAAAGAAAAGCAGACTCACATTTTTTTCACTTGTGGAAATTTAAAATGGACACAAAGATGGAGAGCAGAGTACTTGCTAAGTGTTAGGGGAGAAGAAGGCTTGGAGTGTGTTGATTAAGTAGTAAAGTATTCCATTTACAGGTACAAATTTAAGATAAGAACAAACTATATACTTGAAAGTTGCTGGAATTATTTTAAGAGTTCTCCACTAAAAAGTAAAAGATGATGCTTATGTAAGTTAGCTTTATTTTACCATTTCACAATTAGTATAAATTTCACTCACATTTTAGTTAATGGCTAGGGGTATATTACATTTCAATCCTCTTATTTAAAGCAAACACTTTACAATCCTAGATCTCAGATTTGCATCAGTTCAAAACAGAAAGTTGTTATGAATTGGTGGTAATTACTTTATTATTTCCTATATGATTGTTGCTGTGACCATTGAATCTGATGCTCTGTTTTAGGGAGTGTATTAATTGATCTTCAGTAGGGAACAAATTATGAAGTCCCTACTCTCACAGAGTTCAAAGAAAAAGAAAAAAGAGACAAACAAGTGAAAAAAATTTCGATTTTGATATTGAGCAACTAATGGAAGTGCTACTAAGATCGAGGTTGGTTAATAGGCTATATTTCAAGAATAATGTCTCCAAGTTTGTTCTTGGTATCATTCATCACAGTTTGATGCCTTGAAAATTAAATCAGCATAACTAACAACCTTTATTTTCTCTCAATATACTTTTAATTCATCATGTTCTACCCTGTTTTTCACTTCTTATACATTTTGCATTAAGAGAATAGAGTCAGTTTTAATTCTAATACTTATACATCTGGTATCCCTGCAAAATGGTATTTCTTATGCCAACTCATCTTCTGCCTCATTCCCAAGGAGGCATTTTGAAGTTTGTGGCTCTAGTAAGAAAGGACAGAGGCTCCTGGCGCTATCCTAATAGCTCCAACCACCTACAAAGAAGATATTTAGTCAGGTAACAATAGCTGCTATAGGTTTATTTTTATTTTGATTCAGTTTTTACATGCATTTATTCAGTAGAAATATTATAGTGCCTAATGTTCGTTTTCTAAATCTTAATTAAAAAGACAAGCAGAACATTGTCTAGAGCCATGAGTAAATTGTGACATTTAAGTTATTTTGAATGAGATTGAATTCTTATCCAATTTTGGAGGCTTATGGAGGGCATATAACTACAGTATCAAATCTTATTTATTATTATTATTGTCAGTTGTAGGGCTTGGATGCTCTCCCTCAGCTCTTCAACTCAAGACAAGTGCTTTACCACTTGAGCCACAGCACCACTTCCAGTTTTCTGGTGGTTTATTGGAGATGAGTCTCACATACTTCCTTGCTCAGGCTGGCCTAAAGTAGCTAGGATTACAGGAGTGAGCCATCAGCACCCAGCTTTCAAATCTTTTATTTTTTGTACATTTTTATTGTAAAAATATGGTACAGAAGGGTTACAGTTACATGAGCAAGGTAATGAGTACATTTCCTATCTAGCATTGTTGCCTCCTCTGTTTTCCCCTACCATCCCTTCCCTCTCACCCCCACTATTACTCTCCAATCCCCAAAGTTGTAAAGTTCATTTTCAACATAGTGTCTTGTGCATCTCATTGTTACAATGAGTCCACCTGTATCTCTATTTAAACATTTTGTTTTTCCCCTCCCCTCCACAAATTAGAGAAGTGTATTTACAAGATGTAGAGCACCAACATCAAATACAGTGGAAACAGGGGGTTATACTGTACGGGAAGAACATACAAAGAAAAAAAATCTCATGGTACATTAAAATATGTTAGAAACAATAGCAAGAAAGAAAAAAAATTGTGTCCCTATCTTGAGGTTCATTTCACTTAATATCATCTTATATGGTCATATGTACATAGATTTGGATCTATTCTACTTGTTCTACACATGTACTAGTTATTGCAAATAAGGGAAACCATGGGACCTATGTTTCTTTGGGACTGGCTTACTTCAATTATAATTTTTTTAATTGTGAAAATACCATACAGAAGGGTTATAATTACATGAGCAAGGTAATGAGTACATCTCTTATCAAGTATTTTTGTCTCCTCCTTTGTTTCCCCTTCCCATCCCTTCCCATCTCCACCCATCCCTATTCCCCCCACCCCCCCCTTCTCATGCCAAAGTTGTAAAGTTCGTTTTTCGACATAAGGTGTTGTACATCTCATTGTTGAAATGGGTCCACCTGTATCCCTATTTAAACAGACTTTTCCCCCTTTCCCTCCCCAGGCTCAAAGAAACAGAGGTCCCATGGTTTCCCTTACTTGCATAACTATTATATGTCTGAAACAAGCAGAAACGGTAAATTAAGTAGATGTTAAGAGAAATGAACGCCAAAGTAAGGATTCAAATGGTTTTTCTTTCTTGCTATTATTTCACTTATAACTTTTTCCAAGTCTTTCCATTGCCTAACAAATGAGGTGATGTCATTTTTTTTTCATGGAGGCATAGAATTTCTATATATATATATATATATGTATCATACACACATATATATATCATATATATATATATATATATCACATTTTCTTTATCCATTCATGCTGAGGAGCATCTGAGTTGGTTTCATATCTTAGCTATGGTAAATAATGCTGAAATAAACATAGTCATGCTGGTAGATTTAGTGTGGTCTTATTTGTGAACATTTGGGTAAATGCCCAAAGGTGAGGGGAGCTCTATGTGGAGTCTTTTGAGGAACCTCCATACTGCTTTCCAAGTGGTTGAACAAGTTTACATTCCCACCAACAATGCAGTAGGGTTTCCTTCTGGCCACATCCCCTCCACCATCTGCTGTTATTAGAGTTCTTGATTATAGTCATTCTAACTGGGGTGAAGTGGAATCTCAATGTTGTTTTGATTTGCATTTCTTTTATGGCTAGAGAGGTTGAGCATTTCTTCATGTGTCTATTAGCCATCCTTCTTTCCTCTTCAGAGAAGTTTCTCTTTAAGTCTTTAGTCCACTTATTCAAATCTTTTTTAGATTAAGAAAAAAATATTTTACTGAATAATTTTTCAACAACTACAGAGGAATCCTTTTCAACTATGAACTGGATTATCTCAAGTTCCAACAACTGGTCATTTGAATAACAATAGCAAATTATTGTTACTCCCTCTGTAGAAGGAGATTCAGAGGGAGGTTATCATAGAATATAGCAACTAATAATAGAATTTACCAATTTAAACTGTTTCCATATTGTATTAATACAGTTTTCTCAGGAAATGATTTTAAGAATTAGGGAACTCATAAAAATTAGAGAAAATGTACAACTCCAAATAGAATAAGATTAATAAAAAATCTATGTGCTTTTGGCTGCTGAAAGATTGATAGAATAATATAAGATTGGGCTTGGAATGTGGCTTAGTGGTTGAGTTCTTGTCTACATTGCATGAAACCCTGGGTTCAATTCTTCAGTACCACATAAATAGAAAAAAGCCAGAAGTGGTTCTGTGGCTCAAGTGGTAGAGTGCTAGACTTGAATAAAAGAAGTTCAGGCACAATTCCAAGGCCCTGAGTTTAAGTCCTGGGACTGGCAAAAAAATATGAAATTAATACAAGATTGATAAAAAATGGTACAATTCTATGACCAAAATTCCTTCTTTTCAATCAGAGACAACAAGCCTGTTTCTAAAATTGTATTGTTATGTATGGAACCTGAAAATGATCCAAATTTTCATAAAATTTGAGTTATAAAAGTTATAGTCAATAAGTTAAAAAGAGTCCTATGCAAGAAACTTTTTTATAAATAATATTTCTGAAATTATTATGCATGAATTTAATCAGATTCAGCCCCTCTGTTATTCTCCATAATTCCTCCTCCTTCCTTCCCAAAAGCTTCATGTTGTATTTTCACATATGTATATATATATATATACACACACCCATACCTACACACATATCACACACACATATATATGTATTCACACATACATATACACATCACACACACACACACACATATACACACATATATATTACCCTTTCCATTTGCCATTCTCCTTTTCACTGGAACTTGTTTGACATTCCTGTCAGGCATCACTTTTTGTAAAGTGTATTTAATTGTTCAAAAGGATTTCACTAAGGTGTTTCACATACCTATATACAATACTTATTCAGATTGACCTTTTATTTACTGTTATGTTTTTATTCTCATATTCAGCAAGAATAATAAGTCAGTTACAATTCACTTTTCAGCAAGTTTCATTTTGTTATCTTCATTTAAAGATTTAGCATCTTGTATTGTTCACCATGTAATTTTCTTTTTTCCACACCTATTCTCCTTAAACACTTCTACAATCACAAGCATATTTTACATATACACAAACATGCGTGGCTTTGCATATATGTTCATCTTCCATTTTTAGAATCAACATATAAGAGAAAATAAGGTCAAATTTAGACTTAGAAGAATATGTATTGGCTATCTACAGTTGTTTCATCCAGAGATAATTTGTTGAGAATTTAGTAAGTACCAAATCCTTTGACAGACACTGAAAAATCATTGGAAATAGTACAAAGTTCTAGGCTTCAAACTTTCTAAAAGTTGGGCAAGAGAAAAGAAATAAATGATAATGACAGTATAGTTTATCAGGGCACATATAATGAAGTACCATTGTGTAGCTGATTTAAGGAAAAGGTATTTATTTCCTCACAGTTCAATTGGTGAGAAAAACAAATCAAGGTTCATCAGGTTTTAAAAAAATAATATATGTTCTCTCTCCTTGCTTTGTACATGATTTTTTTTTTGTTTGTCATGGGGCTTGAGCTCTGGGCCTGGGTGCTGTCCCTCAGCTCTTCAGCTCATGGCTAGTGCTCTACCACTTGAGCCACAGCACCACTTCCTGTACATAATCTTATATGATTTCCCCCATTTGTGTGTGTCAGTATATCTCTGACTATTAAAACACAAGTCATATTGCAATGAGAGTCACCATTTCATTTAATTTTCCCTTCATTCCCCTTTAAATGATTGATTTTCAAATATAAGTCACACTTAGAAGTATTGGGGATTAAGACTTCAACAAAATAATGGGTGGAAGGTGCAATTCTGCCCCTAACAGAGAGTAAGAAAGGCAATATTTACCATAGTAGTATAAAGAAACAGAGTGGCATAATGTACTGATACAAATAGCACTACGAAGGCTTCTCAGAGAAGATAGAGTTGAGGTAGATCCAACAGCTAGAATGAAACTATTGCATTACTATTGAAGGGAAAGGAACATCAGGTAGAAGAAACTTTGAAGTCCTCGAGAGCTGTGAGTAGTAGAGTACTGTAATGTGGCAAACAAGGAGAAGAATACTATAAAATGAGGTCTGGGATTTAGGTAAATTTATAAAATTCTGTTTGAATTTCTGGTTACTGACAGTAGAACACAATGTTGAAAGGATTAAATAATGTAATTAGAGAGAGTTCTAGCATCTTATAGATGCTCTATTTGGAAACTGGCTCTATTAAAAAGTGGCATTTTCTTTTTATTCCACATATCATCCATTATACTTGAAATTACACTCCAGGACATTCATTAGTATGTATAATTTTGACCTAACTCTATCCCAAATGGAGGCATCATATTCACACATTTTCTACCACCTGACTAGCCTCAATCACTTTACAGATGCCATCAAAATCTGTCAGACCCGTGATCACTGTTCTAAAATACCTTCATTAAAAATATCCTGATCAAATGTACTGTCAAAATGTAACAGGATTTGATTTGCAATGTAGTTAACCTCCAATTAGTTTTGGAAAAGAAAGTACATTATAATTACTTTTCAACTATTAAAACAATTTCAAATTTGGTAAATTTCTACTTTAATTATATAAAACAATGGCAAGTGTCTTTTTAGATAATTATATCTAATCAATTGTAATACAATCTATTTTAAATTCATAAAGAGAGATTTCCAAATGCCAAATAATCTCTTCACTCATGTATATCCAATGGATTAGGAAGGAAAAAGCAAGGTATGAATTTCTCTGCAAATTGAGTCTTTATTAATAAGGGTGATAAATTATCAATGTTTTAGACGATGTAATTTTTGTTTCAAAAGAGAGGGTAGACAGGTTAAACTGGATTCAGACACTTTTTCTTTCTAACTTTGATACCTCAAATTACCCTTCATTTCATTCAATTATGACTCTTTTTACTCCAGTTGTGCCTCACTCCAACTGAACATCCTAAACCATTCTCAATTATTCATTTTGCACAATGTGGTTCAGATTAGAGTGCAAAGCTGAAATGTGTTTTGAACTTACCATATCCATATAGCATATCAAAATGTGGTCAAGGTTCTATGGGAAATATTTGAGGTAACTTTCTTATTTTTGTTATCTTTAAGTAGTTGTACAAAGGAGTTGCCATTCAATAAAGCAGTTTGTGAATGCAGTACGTCTGGATCAATGCCACCCTTTTCAATGTTCTCACACATCTCTCCCTTACTCATTCCTTCCCTCACTTTACTCTTCAAGACATGTATTGAATTTGTTGCATTTAATAAACTCGTTTATGCAAACAATGTATATTTATTTATGTCTTCCCTCTCTACACCCCCTTCCACCCACCTATTCCTTCATTATTTTAATTTTGTGGTATACACAATGCATGCTTAACTGAAAATTTCCTCACATGCTCCCCTTCACTCATCTATTCCTCTTTCTTCCCTCTCTCCTTGGCCCTACCACCCCACTTCTTGCAAGTACCCATTTTCTGGTACTTATTTTGTTCAGCCTTGACTTATTTTTTCTAAAGAACTAGACTATTTGAGCTCTCCATAAGAGTCTGTTATACTTCAGTTAATTCTTTTCCAACTACTTGCAGGGTGTTCCAACCATTAGATGGCAGGGATTGAAAGTGGAGGTCGACTTAGAAATGTCATGTGGGGTCAAATGTTGGACTTGCTATATTAAAAAAATAGCTCATTTTTGATTTGTATTTCTTTTATGGCCAGCGATGTTAAACATTTTTTCATGTATCTATTAGCCATTCTTATTTCTGTTCCAGAGAAGTCTCTGTTTAAGATGTTAGTCCACTTATTGATGGGATTGTTGTTTCTTTGAGGATTTGTTTTTATTTTGGGGGAATTAAGTTTTTGAGCTTTGAGTATATTTTAGATATGAGACCCTTGTCTGATATATAGCTAGTAAAGATCTTTCAATCTGTGGTTTTCCTATTTATCTCCTAGCTATGTCCTTTGTCAGTAGAAACTTTGAAGTTTAATGAAATCTCATTCATCCAGTCTTTCTTTGATTTGCAAATCAAAACAACATTGAGATTCCATCTCACCCTGGTTAGAATAGCCATTATCAAGAAAACTAATAATAAATAATGCTGGTGGGAATGTGGCCAAAAGGAAACTCTATGGAAATGTAAACTTGTTCAAACACTCTGGAAATCAGTACAACAGTTCCTCAAAAGACTAAATACAGAGCTCCCCTATGACCCAGCAATCGCACTTCTGGGCATTTACCCAAATGACTACAAGCAATGTCATACTAAAGCTACCAGCACACCCATGTTCACTACAACATTTTTTTAAACTATAGCTAAGATAGGGAATCAGCCCAAATGCCTCTTAGTCTATGTACACAATGAAATTCTGTGCTTCCATCAGAAAAACTGACATCACCCCATTCATAAGGTAATTGAAAATCTTGGAAAAAATTGTATTAAATGAAGTAAGCCAGGCCAAAAGAAAAACAGGCTGCATAGTTTCCCTCATTTGAAATAAATAGGATATGTCTAAGATATTCTTAGCAAAAGAACACAATTCCTCAATTCTTAGGTACATATGACCATATAAAATGATGCTTATTGAAATGAACCC
Organism: Dipodomys ordii; assembly: GCF_000151885.1. NCBI lineage: Eukaryota > Metazoa > Chordata > Mammalia > Rodentia > Heteromyidae > Dipodomys > Dipodomys ordii. Next base: position 10,285,915 of record NW_012267264.1, read on the forward strand.
CAAGAAATGGAGACAGAGGTGTTTTTTGAAATGTACTGTTTGCAGTTATTTTTTTCTCTCTCCCCACCCCCAACCCCAACTCCTTTGGGTTATTACCTGTTGAAGGTAAGGTGAATCTCAGAAATGGTGGGACAAAGGGTTAACCACTAGACACTATGTTCAAAATGAACTTTACAACTTGGAGGAATGGGAGGGGAAGGGTGTTGGGGCGAAAGTGGGAGAAAATGAGGGAGGAAGTAATACTGTTTGACAAGAAATATACTCATTAACTTACTTATATAATTGTAACCCTTCTGTACATAACCTTTACAATAAGTTTTTAAATAGCTCATTTTGAATGTGTATTTGATACAAAGTGTTGTGCCACACAGTTACAAAACATCCAAGAGAATTACTGTGGGAGGAATTATTATTTACAAAGAAATCTCAGATATTTGCATAATCTAAGAACAATTCAAATTATATCTGATCATCAAAACTGGTAAGTTTTAATTACTACATTCAGCAAAGGATTTTAATTGGCATCAAACCTCTTGACATGTGATGATCAATATGAATGAATGATATCAGTGGAGAGATATGAGCCAATGACTATATTTCAGTCTCCAGAAAACAGATTGGTAGTAAGTTGTATGTTTTTTCTAAATTTTACTCAAGACTGGAGCCAACTTTTACAAGTATCAAGACTTGATTATTGAATCAAATAAAGGATGTGTCACAGGAACCATCCTTTTCATCATGTTTCTCCCCTTCCCCAGCCCCCCAGGAGAGAATAGAGCTTCAAGGGGGTCAATGTCTTTCTCTGGTTCATGAAGAGACTTAATGAAAGAAATTCAACTAGTCCTTGGTATTCTGAATCCAAATCCTATATTCATTTTAGGACTTAGACTACATTTATTGAGCACATATCAAATAATACCAGAAAGGAGTCCTGGCACCAGGATAGAACAACAAGCATGAATTAAAATTATGACAAGAGTTAGAAAGAAAAAAATAAGAAAAAAAACTTAAAAAAGATAAAAAGGGAACAGAAAGAAAAAAATATGTAATATATGAGAAAAAACAAATTAAAAATGAAAACTAGCAAATGAAAAAGTATTCTTGAATTATTCACTATCTACAATTATTACTATTCCTCTAATACATATTTTATTACTCTTTGACAAAGATATGCTAACATATTTTTAAAAAAACAAGAGACATATAATCTTCTCCTTATCTTACTTCAGCTGTTCATTTTGTATAGCTAAGATTCTAATGCCTCCAATGTTTTGTTCTCCTTGTTTATTATGTTCATTCTTTAATTTGATTTTTCTTTTTTCTTGTTTTTTTATCTTTAAGTAGTTGTACAAAGGAGTTGTCATTTAACAAAGAACAGTTTATGAATGCTATGTATTTTGGTCAACATCACCCTTTGAACATTCTCATCCATCCCTTCCCTCACTACCACTTCCCTCATTCTTCTTAATGTTTAAAGATTTGGATTTTTGACTGAATTCTTCCCCTTATCTCCATTTCATTTGCCTACTTCTTTCCCTTTGACCCCACCACATCCTTTTTGCAGAACCACTTCCTGGTGTTTTATTTTGTTGATTTCTAAGGAATCACACTATATGAGTTCTTCCTGGGATTTACCATATTTCAGTTAATACATTTATATACAGGTACAGACCATCCAATGTATTTACTTGGGAATTTATAAATTAAATCTAGCATATAAAGGGAAACATGTATCCTTTGTCTCTCTAGGCCTGACTTGCTTCACTTAACATAATTATTTCCAAGACTTTCCATTTCTTTTACAAATGGTACAATATTATTCTTTTTAATGGGTAATATATATATATACACACACATACATATAATCACATTTTAATGATCCATTCTTCCATTAAGGGGCATCTGGGTTGATTCTACACATTGGTTATGGTGAATATTGCTGCAATAAACATGGTTGTGCTGGTAGCTTTACTGTATCAAAATGTTTATTGAAATAGAACTTCAGGTCATTCAGGTTTTTTTTTAACAGAAATAATCTCACAGAAAATCAGAAAACATTCATCTCAACCTCTGAATGGTGCAGAGTGTGTTAACAGTAAGCAGTTTAGAGATAATCTCTCAAGGTCTTGAGATGTTAATTTCTGAGTCATGAATTTGAGACTATGACTTTAAAAACTACATCCAAAGCCCATTGGCTTTGGTGACATTTAAAAGCATCTAAAACTTCTAAAGTTTAAATATAATGACTAAGTGGGTATTTATACTAAAGGCAGTATGGATGCCAAATTACAGAACTGTCCTTTTAGCCTACAGAAAAAAATATTACAACATATCTCAGAACTCTATGAAAAGGCACCAATGGGAGGGCAGACAACCTATGGGTTAGAAAATATTGATAGTTTATTTTAATGTAAGACTTGATCCCTGAAATAAGGTAAAATACTATGTCTCTATTTAATTCAGTATTGTATTCTCTATTTTATCCCTACTATTCATAGACGTGCAACTTCCTTTGGGGACATGATTGACCAGAGAACTCAAATTTTTAGTTACAATTGTATGTGCGTGTGTGTGTGTGTGTGTGTGTGTGTGTGTGTGTGTGTATTTGTGTGTTTTTGCATGTGTGTATTATTGGGGGTCTGGTGGTATCAGAATAATGGGTAATAGACACTCTTACAGTTCAAATTATTTTAAATTAGGAAATATTGGACCAAATATAGATCCTTAGCCTACTCATTTCTTTTTCAGTCAGAAACTATAAACAATGAGAAAATTTTCACTTCTCATTTAATTATAGAATCAAGATTTTTTTCTGTTGAAGTTAACAAAACAATTACTTCCAGTTTTAGTTAAAAGCTGTAAATCTTAAGAGGTGAAATGTCAAGTTAGTGAGAAAAGGCATCCTCTCAGGTGGAAAATTCTCTATATTACTTAATGTTCAGTGATATTTAGATACTCATTTTAGTAATTCCATAGAAGCTCCTTCTCACTAAGTAATGAAGTTAAATGAAAGAAAGTCACTGTTTTCTTTCATCATAAGTCTTGAGTTAATAGTTCATCATAGCATGCAAACAAATTTACAAGAAAATAAACATTAAAAAGAAAATAGATTAAGAAAATGGAAAAAATCCTGTTTTTAAATTTTTATATGTTTTTTATTGTAAAAATGCTGTACATAGGGGTTACAGTTACATGAGTGAGGTAATGAGTACTTTTCCTATTGAGCATTGTTGCCTCCTCCTTTGTTTTCCCCCTATCATCCCTTTCTTCTCACCTCCACAACTATCAGACCCACCTCCCCTTCCCCCGACAAAGTTGTAAAATTTGTTTTCAACATACTGTCTTGTACATTTCATTGTTACAATGGGTCATCCTGTATCCTTATTTCAGCATTTTGTTATTTCCCTTCCCCTCCCCAAATTAGAAAAATGTATATACAAGATGCAGGGCACCAGAATCAAATATAGTGACAACAGGAGTAATACCATGGGGCAGGAACATACAAAGAAACAAAAAAAATCACATGGTACATTATAAATACATTAGAAACAAAAGCAAGAAAGAAAAAAGATATTTTTGTCCCTATCTTGGGGGTTCATTTTGATTAACATCATCTTATATTGTAATATGTACATAGCTTTTGGCCTGTTCTGTTTGTCCTATAGATGTACTAGTTATTGCAAATAAGGGAAACCATGGGGCCTATGTTTTTTTGAGCCTGGCTTACTTCACTTAATATAATTTTTTCCAAGTCTTTCCATTTCCTGACAAATGCGGCAATGGCATTCTTCCTGATGGAGGCATAGAATTCCATTATATAGGGGCTGAGAAGGTGGCTCAGTGGTAGAGCACTTGCCTTGCATGCATGAGGCCTTGGGTTCGATTCCTCAGCAACACATAAGCAGAAAAAAAAAGCCAGAAGTCATGCAATGGCTCAAGTGGTAGAGCGCTAGCCTTGAGCTGAAGAGCTGAGGGACAGCACCCAGGCCCAGAGTTCAGACCCATGACCGGACCCTCCCCCCCCAAAAAAAGAATTCCATTGTGTATATATATACGTATATATGTATATATATATATGTGTGTGTGTATATATATATATATCGCATTTTAGATAGGGTTTCATCAATATCATCTTCTAAGTGGCTCAATATCTAACTAGCCAATACCTTTGAGATAATTTCGAAGTTCTATCTTTTTGTAATGAAATAATAATATTTTCATGAATTAAAAATGTACTAGGTATAAATAAATAAATATATATATATATATATAATATTACCTTGTCATATAGTCCTAATTTGATGAGAAGAATAAGAAAGTAATTTGTATAGTCTCTTAACAAGAAATAACCAAATAAGCAGAAAGGATTTGATATCCTACAGAAGGCAAGTGGCTGTTTCTCATAGTTCCCTCTTCTCTCTCTCTCTCTCTCTTTTTTTTTTTTTTTGTTGGTCATGGAGCCTGAACTCTGGACCTGGGCGCTGTCTCTCAGCTCTTCAGCTCAAGGCTACCTCTCTACCACTTGAGCCACAGTACCACTTCTGGCTTTTTCTGCTTATGTGGTGGTGAGGAATAAAACGCAGGGCCTCATGCATGCAAGGTAAGCACTCTACCTTCCCAGCCCTTACCTTACCTCTTAAATACTGGAAAGCTTTACAAGTAAATCAATACAGCTTTTTAGCTTTAAACTTTTTAGTTTAAACTTCTTTCTAGTTTTTTTTTCTTTTTTTACCATTAGTAATAAAGAAAAGCTTACATCATGGACATCTATTTAGTGACATATTTAAAGAAGCAAAACTTTCTTTTTACTACAATACTGTTTTTATTATCTTTTAAATCTCTCTTACAACATATTCTACTTTATTTTCCATAAGTAATATAAATGATTTTTCTCTCTTAATTTCATACTTATTGCTTTTCTTTTATCATATAACTATAACTATAACTATATATATATATATATATAATGTCTCTGTAACTGAACACTACAAATACTGTAAATGTGTAGCAACAATCAGTAAATTTTCATGAGGGATTTTGGTACATACTTATAGAGGAAGTAGTACTGGGATTTTGTGATCAGATAGGAAAAGAAATTTCCCAGCTTTCACAAGTGATGTCAGAAAGATATTTCTGTGAACAGGGAACACAGCAGGATTTACTTACAGGTTGTCAGGGGCAGGGACGGTTGAAACTCTTCCCAATAGTATTCATTCATTTCTTGCGTGCTGTTATAATTATTTGCTGCAGCCAACATGATCAGAAATGCATACAGAAAAGCATATAAGTATTCAAATTTTCAATGAAAATCTCAATCCTAATTAACTATAAATCAGTAAAGCTGGGTAGCCTGAGGTAGGTTAAAATGAGAACTTTGTACATGAAAGGCTACATATGCCCTGAAATCTAAGAATTTTCCTAGTTGCAAACCTCCCAATCACTACATGCAACTTCCTTCACTTCAATTATCCTCCTAAGGGAAGTGAGAGCAGGTTAACCAAGCCAAATAGGAGTCTATATCGTCAGAGAATAAGTCATTGGGGTTTTTTTCTTGTTCGCATAGCAAAAGCCATAGATCTCAATGGGAGCAGACTTCTGGCCCAGTCATCTGAGAATGTGGAGTGGAACAAAGTTAGAATTTATGTCCTCCTGATTAGTTGAATTACACCCCTGGGGCCGTAGACCTAGAAGGAGTGAAGTTCTGTTAGCACTTTCTTTGTTCCACTCTTAAGAGACTTGCTTTATCAAGCTATTAGTATGCTTATATTATCCTCTCTCACAAGGCTGAAAGTTCTTTAATAACAATCACTAGGCTCCTAACATTCTTTGTGGCATATTTACACTATTTCCAGTTAAATTGCAAATAGTAAATGCTTGTAAATATACAAATACTTGAAAAAAATCTACAACCTAAATATTATTATGCCAGATGAATAAAATGTAGAACAAACTGATTCTGGACCATAGATTGAAGGGTTTTAAACACACACACACACACACACACACACAATTGTATTTACCTTATTTTTAACACCAAAAACTCATTCAAAACTGTGATAAGAAGATGTAAACTGTAATTGATCAGTTGTTTGGCGGTTCAGTATGGACAATCTGAGTGTTAAAATGCCAGTGTGGGAGTCGAGAGGAGTCATAGCTGACCCCTGATACTTTGGTAAATATTACCCTTGGAAGATTGATCATACCCTAATAGTGAATAATAGAGAAAATTCTCCTCCTATTTACAGCAGAAGGAGGTATATAGTATCCATTTTGAGATACCCTGTTCTTAAGGAAGTTTACCCTTGACAGACACATTATTAATTTTTTATCCAGAACATAAACTGTGGTTCATTTGCTTTTGTTGTTTTTGCCTTACCAATTTGCCTTACCAATTCTAACTAATCTGTATCAGTTATGTCCCATCTAAGGTGAAGAATGTTTGAAGACAAAGAAGCACCTGTGGAAATTATAATACACAATAGCTCACAATTTCTCATTACATAAAACAAGATACAGTCATAAGACATAATATGACCACTGTGTCATATGCTACTTCTCATGTTAAAAGTCTATTTTCTGCAGTACTTTATACCCAGGTTATCAGGGCTGCCTATCATTAAAAAAAACTATAAGGAATACCAAAATACACAAAACATAATTAAAAGAGGCAGAGCAAACATCAGATTCTGACTCATATGAAAATACAATGTTAAATTTATTGGATCAGAAATTTCCCTACAAATATACGTTAAATTTATTGGATCAGAAATATAATAACTACAATTGTGGTTATTTTAGCAAGGTCTCTAATAGGTAAAGTAGACAGTACATGAACAATATAAGCAGAAAGATGGAAATTCAAATCAAATAGAAAAACTAAAGATCAAAATTGTGTACAGAATGTGTTTGATGGGATTAATAGTACACTATACCCAGCTAGGGAAAAAATCTCTGAACTTTAACTTATTTAAAAAAAAAACTTTAAAAATAAAAACAAAGTAAAAAAATCAACAAAGAGAATATACTATTCAATAATAATAACAGAATTATCCCATACATACCAAACCACATAGTCAAGCTCAGAGAACACTGGCATAATAGTAATAGAAAGCCACACTTAGATATATTGTCTTCTAACTTTTGATATGTAAAGAAGAGAAAGTGATCTGCAAAGAATTCACTAGGAAAAAAATTCCCTATAAAATACTAAGAAATTACATTTGACTTTCCCCAGAAATCATATTAAAAAGAAGAGTGGAGAGAAATAGTAATTGCTTGAGAGAAAAAAATTGTGCAAAATAATACAAACAATGATCCATTTGACTGTATGTGTGTATAAGTGTGTGGATTTGTGAGCTTTTCATACATGTATATGTATGTGTATACATATATATAAATATAGGTAAAATGAATGACAACCACAGAAAGAATGCAAGAGAGGATTAGTATTATTGGCTATCATAAATTATTCACTCTACTCAGTACAAATGTATAATCATTTGGAGGATAATTTATGTCTTTACCATAGTAAATGTTCTACGTGTACATTGTTTCTTTACATTTATTTAGATATTATTTGATGTCTTTTCTCATGATGATGTTCTTTATATGAAATGTGTTCTTTATGTATTTAGACCTAAATAGTTAATTTTTGAGAGAGTGTAAACGGTATTATATTTTTTGTGAACCCGTTTATTTCTGATATATAGATACCAATAAATTTTTGTTTCATTTACTTTATAAACCTTAAGTTTGATGGACTGACTTAATACTTTTCACATTTTTGGCGGGGGGGGGGGGGCCGGTCGTAGGGCCTGAACTCTGGGCCTGGGCGCTGTCCCTCAGCTCTTCAGCTCAAGGCTAGCACTCTACCACTTGAGCCACAGCGCCACTTACGGATTTTTTTCTTTTTGTTTAGGTTGTGCTGAGGAATCGAACCCAGGGCCTCATGCATGCAAGGCAAACACTCTACCACTGAGCCACCTTCCCAGCCCCAGCATTTTTTTTGTTATTTTACATTTTTACATTATCTACAGGTACTAAACAGCTTTGTTCCCTCATTGGAGATGAAGGGAGATTTTTTACCTCAAAGAGATTTCATTAGCTACAATTTGGAGTGGTGAAATTGTTCTTTAGTGGCAAATATCACACTTACCTATACTACTGTGGTACTTTATAGAACTAAACACCAAAGGTAAGGTCAATTTTACTTTATATTATTTTTCAAAACTAACATTAAATAAGAAAATACATGATTATCTGGGAAACAATTTTAAACACACTACCTGAAACACTTAAAATAGTTCAATATGAATGTTTCTAGGGGAAAAAAAGAAGAGTAATAATGAATAATTTTTCAAGCAAATATGCATATCTTAACAATGCATACAGGAAATAGTTGAAACTCACTAGTCAAAAATGTATATAAATAATTCAAATAAAATAAACACCAAAAAGTCATCAATGATTTTTTCTACAATTATTTGCAAGAGATAATGTAATATTAAGGGCCTAAGACATTGGGAAATGTATTAGTACACTGTTAGTGAGGAACAAGGTAATATATTTATAAAAAAATGAAAAAAAATATAGGTCTGGGGCTGGGAAGGTGGCTCAGTGGTAGAGTGCTTGCCTCACATGCGTGAGGTCTTGGGTTCCATCCTCAGTACCACACACGCAGAAAAAAAAACAGAACTGGTGTTGTGGCTCAGGTGGTAGAATGCTAGCCTTGAGCTGAAGAGCCAAGGGACAATGCCCAGGCCCAGAGTTCAGGCTATGACCGACCAAAAAACACAAACAAAAACAACCCCCCCAAAACATATAGGTCTTTTTAGTTAGTTTAATAAAAATTTTCCACTCAGCATCTTTTAAATCCTTGATAATTTAAGGATTTTACTGGTTTTATACACTATTAGGAACTTATCATAAGGATAAAGTTTAACTCAGAAGTGATACCCACAAGAATGTTGATTTTTTCCCTATTATTTGTAGGGAAAATGTTAGCAGCATTCTGTTATTTATCATTAAAATATAGTAAATAGCATATATAAATACATTACAACACTATGTAACCAGCTTAATGGGATTATAGAAATGCATGTTTCATATGCACCTGTCTACATGTAAATGTTTATAATTATATATATACATTATAGATACATATAAATATGGATTTTTAGAAAAATAAGGGTATAAAATAGTATATGTATATTTATAGAAGTTCTCAACTTTTCTCTCCTTGAACAAAATTTACTGTAATTTTGTTTCTTTTTTTTCTTTTCTTTTTTCTTTTCTTTTCTTTTTTTGTCTGTCGTGGGGCTTGAACTCTGGGCCTGGGCACTGTCCCTGAGCTCTTCAGCTTAAGATGAGCGCTCTACCACTTGAGCCACAGCACCACTTCTGGTTTTCTAGTGGTTTATTGGAGATAAAAGTCTCACCGAGTTTCCTGCCTGGTCTGGCTTTGAACCTTACATAAGTAAGGTTATAACTACATTTCCTTTCAAACTTGTTACCCATTCCTCATTTTCTCCTACTTTCCCTCCCCCTACCTCCCCACCCCCAAGTTTTACATATCATTTCCAACATATTGTCTTGTGTATTTTGTTGTTGCATTGGTTCCCACCTTATCCCCCACCCATTGATTCTGTTATTTCCCTTCCTTCCCTTAATTCAAATAAATGTATATACAATACCAGGGTACCAAAATCAAATAAAGTAACAAGAGGGGATATATCATAGGTGGAAGAATATACAAAGGACACAAGAAATCACATAGTACATTAAAAACAACAACAACAACAAATAGAAACCTCTTGTGTTCATGTCTGGGAGTTCATTTCATTTAGATCTTCTTATATGGTCATATGTACATCGCTATTGAGTTATTCTGTTCATCTGCTAAGGTTATTCTAGATGTATAGTAATTACTGCAAATAAGGGAAACCATGGAACCTATGTTTCTTTGTGTTTGGCTTGATTCACTTATCTGAATTTCAGAGGATTATTTTCTTTATAAGAATTTTGTCCAGTATATCAGATTAGAATTTTGGAAGGTGGGATATTAAGCATAAAGTGAATGGGCATTTACTGGGGAATTATTTTTATATAAAAAAGTACACTCATTTTAAACATGGTTTAAAGATTCTTGGCAAAACATATCGAGTAGTAAAATGTACAACTACAACACATCAAAATACAAAACATGGAATATTTTACCTTTTTTAATTTTTGGGATTGAACTCAGGCTTCAAACTTATTAGAAATATGAAAAATTCCTAACACACATATAAAAATATGCTGACTTTGAACTTGGTCTCTTGCTTTCTCTACTCACAGATTCATAATGATTTGTATTTTATCCCTGTAGTTCTGCTTTATCTAGACTATGTTCATACACATACACACACACAGACACATATATATTTGGAATTACACAATATGTAGTTTTTGGCTTTTCATTTTTCACTTAGCATAATGCTTTAAAACTACATTATCTTATGCATTTTGCATTTTGTACCTTTTTATTTCCAAATTATGTTCATTTGTAAAAATACACACAATTTGTTTTGCTTGCTAGACATATGAATTTGTTTCAGTTTAAAGTCCTTATGAATAAAAATTTAATCAGAATTTGTTTGAAAGCTTTACAGGGACATATTTTCATGTCTTATGGATGAAATGCTGGACCATATGGTAAGCGTAAATTTTCGAGTCTTTTTTCCAGCCCTGAATATCCGGAGAATGTACTCAATTAAAGATGCTCAAGTTGCTGTACAATTTGGCTCTTTTTCAAAGATAAATGGTCTTTTCCCCCCTACCTGATTTTTAACAGAATTGTGGTCATGTTTAGCTTACTGACAGCCAAAAATTTAAGTACTTTGGTCTTTAGATCTTCAGCCCTCCCATGAATATTTTGCTTACAAGATTTTCCTCTTACATAAATGGCCAGTGAATCCTCTGTCTTTTATTCTATCATCTGCTCCCTGCTGGTGATAACATTGTCATTCTTCACTACTTGGTTTGAGGAGATGGAATGATTTATGAAGAGGTTTATTTAAGGAGAGGAAAAAAAAGTCATAAACTCACAACTCTTATGACACAACTTTTCAATAGATTAACTCTGATTAGAAATTTACATAGCTTTTCTTATTTCTAGTGACTTCAAATAATTAATTTTTACTAATTTTTCCTCATTTAAAATTTTTGTCTCAGGAAAGGCTTATCTGTCACTACTAGAAAGTCTTTATTTTTCTATTTTTAGCATTTTGAAAATAAATATCCCAAAGTGTTAAATAATGGTTATTTTATAGTGATACAATATGTTTTCTTTTCTCTTTCGTTGTGCTTAATTTTCTTGACAGTTCTGCAAAAGCATAATCTTTATAATCAGTAAAGAGATTGTTCCATTTATTTCTTGCATTTTGTAAGAGTTTACAAAACCAAGAACACTACTTTGGATTTGATTTGTAATTTTAGAGACTGTTAAATTGCTTTAACACAGATAAGAACTATTTTGATTAGTGTAGTTTTACATTCCTGAACAACCTTCCATTAACGTGGAACTTGAAAATATTTCTTTGGCTTTCACTTTTACGTTGTTTGCCATTTGTCTTATTTGTGATGTTAATTTGTATCAGCATAATATAAATTTTAAGAGTACAACATAGTGTAGGCTTGTTATCTAAATTTGGTCATACTATGAGTTACATGCTTATTTAAAGGTGGTTATTATTTATTTTACAGTATTATATATATTACAGTATTATTTATTTTATTTTTTATTTATCATCTAACATGAAAAAAAGGACATCTATTCCTGAAAGTTGGCTAAATCCAAGTCACTGCTCCAAATGATGCTTCCCCCCCCTTTTTTTTGGCAAGTCCTCCTTGGGCTTGAACTCAGGGCCTAGGCACTGTCCCTCTGCACTATTGTTCAAGGCTCATGCTCTCCACTTGAGCCACAACACCACTTGAGGCTTTTTCTGTTGGTGTGGTACTGAGGAATGGAACCAGGGGTTTTAGGAAGACTAGGCAAGCACTCTTTCACTAAGCCATATCCTCAGCCCCCCCCACATTTTTATACTATTATACTCGTAATACCTCTCTCAAGTGATAAGGAATTGAGGTTTAGAACACTTTGGAATTTCACTGGGGACATCAGCAGCAGACTGGACCTTCTGTAGCTTCACACAGGTAGACTTGATTGCCACACACACTTTTACTCCCATTATACTCTTCTTCTTCTTCCTTTTTTCCTTATGTGGTGCTGAGGAATTGAACCCATACTCTTCTATGTTGATAAGAAATGTGCAGGTGGGTAGAAATAGAATCTCCAAATTAACTTGTAGAAAATATAAATAAAAAGATGCTAAATATCTCTTTCATTTTTTTAAAAACCAGTCCTAGGGCTTAAACTCAAGGCCTAGGTGCTGTCCCTGAGCTTCTTTTGCTTCTTTTGAGCTCTACTACTTGAGCCACAGCACCACTTCTGGCTTTTTCTGTTTATATGGTACTAAGGAATTGAACCCAGGGCTTCATGCATGCTAGGCAAGCACTCTACCACTAAGCCACATTCTCAGCCCCTAAATATCTCCTTTAGAGACATATGAAGACTAAATTGAGCTTATATTTTCTCAGAGTACTTTAGATGGATTTGAAATTAAAGGCCAAAATATTGTCTGAAATTTCTTCTAGATCTGTAAGTCAGTATCCTTGTTCCTAGATATTTTGGACTAAGGGAAACCTATTATTAAAAAAATGTTTATAAAGATGTAGGTCATTTATTTTCAACATGAAACTATACAGCATATATAAAAGAAAAGTGAGTGAATAGACAAACAAAAATATACCACCTTGAAATATCCATCTAATCAGGTGTTTTTGGATATATTCCTTTGTCCTCCTCCCTACATTTTCATCCAGCTGTGCATGGGTTATAAAAGCTGACCTGTATTGACTTTGTCTACAGTTTGTTCTCATTAAACATGTCAATGAGAACCATAGGCAGGAAATTACAGTGAAGGAGGAGAGAAAGGCATGGGCCTTTGCTATCTATTCCTTCTGTGCAGGTGTGCTTCTCAGCCTAAAGTAAGACTTTCTGTTCTAAGCACTTTCCTTCTCTGAATGTAGGAAGTATTCTCACCTTTGGATGTAAACCTTACCTCCTGCTACTATCTCCTACTACCTCTTTGGTTTCCTATACTACCTCAATGGTTTCTGTATTCCAAACCTAAAACCTTTTCAAACTATCTATTTATTAAGCTATTACCTCTTTTCAAATTTATTTATTATTTAAAAAAATAAGCAGATATATTTGTGCATAGTTATCAGGTACAACATGATGTTTTGAATTATGTACACATTGTGGAAAAGTTAGAGCCAGATAATTAGCAAATGCATTACTTCACACTGCTATAATTTTGTGAAGAGAGTACTTAACATCCACTCCGTTAGCATTTTTCAAGAGTAGAACATTGTCATTAGTCACTATACTTTATAATACATCTCTCGAACTTATTCTGCTATCGAGCAGGTAATTTTTAAATTACCTAATTTAACCATGCCATCTATTTTCTTCTGAGACCTTGGCTGGTATACAGGTAGGAAATAAAATTTTATATACTGTCATCATTATAATATAAAATATTTGAGGGTAAAGGTCAAATGGAAAGACAGAAATCAGTGGGACACCATGCTGTAGTTATTTGACGAAAGGTGAATGAATGTTCTTCCTGAAGTTCATTTGCTGTTAGGTTAGTTATTTTATTAGCTAAAAACATGTGAAATTGTTGCTAGGATATTTGTCTGGTGGATTTCCTTAACTTTCCTTTACTAACTAGAGAAGAATGAATCATTAACACATTGAATTTATGTAAATCACCCTAATCATCTGCTTTCTCTTTCTCTGCTCCTAGGCCACAAAGAATTATCAGAAAAATTTTAGAGCCAGGCTGACTTGTTTTTAGTCAGAATTCTTCCTTTCAAACAAAGAAAGCAGCCTCACTGATTCACCGGAGATGGGGTTTACTAACTTGATAGCAGGGGCTTACAGATTTATTGAAAAAGAACAGGAGTCAAGAAAAAGGGTGAAGCTCAGCTTCAGGGAGCATGCTCTACGCTGCCAAACTTGGCATCACAGGAAGACTTCTTATCATCAGTGCCACTGAGCTCTAGATTTTACAGATCTCTGACTTTGTTGCAAATCAATTTGCTGCCTATACTTAGCTCCTCAGGCTACCCCTATCTGATAAAGCCAACTAGTTCTACCCCCTACTATTATCCATGGTGTCTGTAAACCCACCCTCCATAGCTTACTTCCAAAGTGAAATCTCCTGTCCAACATTTATGCAGGGTGGAGCCTCATCTTATTGTGACATTGAAGCCACAAAGGGCCCTGAGAAAATGAATTCCAAATTTCTTTGGGAAAAAAAATAGGGCACAGTTATTTCTGCAGATGTAGAAGGTTAGATTTGTTTGTTAGAGTTGTAAGAATGATAAACAATGTGGCTTAAACAAGAGAAACTATTTTCTTCCAATTCTGGAAGTTGGAATTCTTAAGTTTTCAACAAAGTTAATTTCTTCTGAAATTCTCTTTTACTGGTCTATATATATGTAAGCCTTCCCTGTGTCTTCTCAAGGTCGTTCCTTGGTGTGAGTCTTCATTGTAATCTTCACCTAAGATTATCAGTCCTATTGAATTAAAGTCTACCCATATGACCTTAGTTTACCATAAGTACCTTCTTAAATCCCTGCCCCCCGAAATATAGTAAAATTCAAAGGACCCAGAGGTTAAGAGTTCAGCTTATAAATTCATTATGCTGGGCACAATTTAGCTTCTTCTACAAAGGGTATTTGGAAATTGTCCTAGTTAAATGCATTGTATGACAATGGGATACAGCAAAGAAAAGAAAAAAATCGCTATTAGGATAATCAAAGAAATGTGACTGTAGACTATGTATTGAATAATTGTATTTTTCAGGGTTGAAGTTACTAAATTTGATCATTTTACTGTTTATGTGGGAAAGCTTTTCATGTAGAAGATGCCCACTAAATTACTTGTAAGCAGTCAGCCCTGAGGTTTCCATTTACTCTCAAATGGTTGACATAGAGCAAAACCCAGAAAAGATATTTGAGGTAAGGTTCTGTACTATTCTTGTGGTTTTTCTGAAGGTTTATTCTTTTTTTATTAAAAAAAACATTTTTATCATTTTTATTTTCTTTTGCAGAGCTGAGGCCTTGTACTTGCCAGGCAAATGCTCAAAACATGTTTAAATAACCACTGCAAAGTTCCAAATTTTTTCATTTTTAGAAAAAAATAAACATCTTGGAAAATTACAAAAATATTTAATCAGAGTTCATAGTCTATTCTTGATTGTCCATCATTAATATATACAATTCTCCATGCTTAAAATCCCTCCAAATCAACTTGACCTAATACAGTGTGATTATCACTCAAGATGTTATTATCATTCTTACCAAAACCTCTCATGGAATTGTAAGTTTATTCAGTATCAGTTTCAGTTGATGACAAACTCCATGGAGATAGATGTAAGAGTGTAAATGAAGGTATATCATTGTTTGAAAAGTAAAAAAAAAATCATGAGGCTAAGATATTAAAGTTATTCTCAACATGGATTTAGATATTATTCATAAGATCATCATAAGATAAATTATGGATTTTGACGGTTAAATATTGACATCCTTAAAACTATTAGATGAAGATAGGATCGTAACACCAAAAGAACATATAAGAGTAGAAAATATAAGTTAAATCTAGTTCTATGTCATTTGTATAAAAGACAAGGTGAAAATGGGGGGAGGGGGAAATGGCAACATGATAGATGTGGAAAAAGGTGACACAGCTTTCTGATAGCACAGGGACGGTGCTGGCTTTGAAAGAACAACTTTCAATAAGAGCAAAAATAGATGGAGGGTGTGTCCGAAGGGCAGATTAAATACATGATTTGCTATATAAAGAAGCTGTTGTTAAAATTTGCTAGTTGATTGTTCATAGATTATATGATGTTAATGATTCAACATATATGTAAAGCCCATATATCATGAATATTTTCCTATATAAGATGCTACAACATGGATATATTCCAGCATTACTTGAGCAAGTTGTATATTATTGTCATCTTTAAAGCTGAAATTTGAGATAGTGCTATTATATAAAGCCTTTCTAAAAAAGATACTGGAATATTTTCTGTGAGAATGCTTTAAATGGTATCATTCAAATATTTTATTCTTATTAATTAATAATTTAGCTATGTTGTCTTTTTTTTGGTTGGTACTGAAGGTTTTGAAACAGGGTCTTGAGCCTGCAGTATTGAACAACTTAAATCATGCTTCTTAATATTTGTTGTTTGCTTTAGTAACTCTTTTACAAGGTCCAGCTGCCTTAGACTACAATTTTTCTATTTATGCCTCCACCTAGTGTGGTTTGTACCACCCAACCCAGCTTGTATGTTAAGATTGGGTCTCACTAAATTTTTTTCTGAGCAGGCCATGATTCATGATCATCCTTATCTTTACCTCCCAAGAAATAGAAATTGCAGGCATGAGCCATCATGGGATTGTGATTCTTTATAAAAATTATAACATTCTCATTGCAATGAATTAATTAAAAACTTGATGAAACAAATTGCCACAGAACATGAATTTTAAAAGCATGGGTAGGCTCATTGGTAAACAAATATTTTAACATTAGCAAATACAAATTACAGAAGAGGAAAAGCTAGTATCACCATAGAGGAATTTCCTCTCTTTGGTTTCCACACATGTTCAGTTATCTGAGAGTTCCCAGACTGCAAGTGTTTATTCACATCTGTCAACTAAATCATAGATCCAAATGCAAAATGTAGCACTCAGGAACATTATGTGGATTTGTGATACTCCCTGGAGGACTTTGGGTCCATAAAGCAATGAATGGATTATAAGAAGACATAAATATGGTATTTTCATTTATGACAGGTGCAATCTTACTCCAATGTTATTTATATTATATAAAGGAAAACTGAACCTATTTTCCTCAGTCGAACTGAAAGGAGGGATCCTTAGGGATGAATAAATGAATAGCTTGCTATTAATTTCTGATTTCTAGAAATTCATCTTTGAAATTGACATGTTTTAGAGATTTTTAAATAGCTGGTGTTTATTTATTTATTTTCTGTAAGTATGTGTGGAAGAAAGTGAAACCAAAGGGAAATGTGAGGTGGAGTTGATACATGAATAAAGTGATGTGTATATACATATATATATATATGCACTATATTATATATTCTCTCTTCCTATCTCTCTATATATATTTGTTTTGTAGCCATGATCCTCAATGTTAAAACAAAGAAATTTTTGTAAGTGAATAACCAACAACTGCATACCCAATCCAGTATCCTTTAGAAACTACTCAAGGTCTTTTAACCTCTTGTTCATTCTAATCCTTAGTTTATGTCAGGGAAGTAAGAAATTATAAGCTAGATGGATGGAAAATTTATCTTGAAACCTAAATTGGTATTCTACTTCACTACCTTGTAGTCTGTATTGATAAACTTGCAGACCCAGGAGTCAACTACAAGATTTCTTCACCCTCTCTAATTCTAAAATATTTTACTTTCATCTAATCACATTCTTACATATCTTTAGTTTTAAATATGTGAAAATACAATATTTTTCAAGGAAACAGTAGTTTTATTATAATACAAGTGTTATTTTCATTATGCATGAAATTTTTCCCAGATGTTGAAGAAACTGTTGGGTTAGTTTTCTGATTGCAAGATAAAGTGGCTTTCTTCTTCAAAATAGAAAATATAGATGCTATAATGAATAACTATTACTAGAGATAATTACATTAAATAATTACATAGAACATTTGTTTCATATTGCAACAAGAGATGTGTAAGAATATATCTTTCATCATTATGATTATGTATAGCAAAACACTGGTATGTAGAATTGCAATAGTCTTAATACAAATTCATAATCACAATCATTTTTTTTGCCAGTCATGGGGCCTGAATTCTGGGCCTGGGCACTGTCCTTCAGCTCTTCAATGGTAGGCTAGCACTCTACCACTTGAGCCAGTGTGCCACTTCTTGCTTTTTCAGCTTATGTGGTGCTGAGGTATCGAACCGGGGTCCTCATGCATACAAGGCAAGCACTCTACCACTGAGCCACCTTCCCAGCCCCCACAATCATGTTTTGTTATATGAAATTATTTAGTTTTGAGTAATTCTCTAAAGACAGTAGGCTGACTTTTTGGTATGTTTTTATTGTAAAAATACTGTACTGAGGGTTTATAGTTACGTGAGCAAGGTAATGAGTATTGAGCATTGTTGCCTCTTTCTTTGTTTCCCCCTACCATCCTTTCCCTCCCACCTCTATAACTACCCCCCTCCCCTGCCAAAGTTGTAAAGTTCATTTTCAGCATAGAGTTTCGTACATTTCATTGTTGAAATGGGTCAACCTGTATCATTTCAGGAATGCAAAGTTGGTTCAATATACACAAATCAAATAATATAATTCAGGACTTCAACACGAGCAAGGATAAGAGCCACATGATTCTCTCAATAGATGCAGAAAAAGCATTTGACAAGATCCAATACACCTTTATGATGAAGGCTCTGGAAAAATTAGGAATCCATGGAACAATATAATAAAGGCTGTATATGACAAACCTACAGCCAGCATTATACTTAATGGCAAAAAAAAAAAAAAAACCCTAAAGCCATTTCTTCTAAACTCAGGAATGAGACAAGGATGTCCACTCTCTCCACTTCTATTCAATTTAGTATTAGAATGCCTAGCTACAGCAATAAGACAATATGCAAACATAAAGGGGATCCAAATAGGGAAAGATGAAGTAAAACTCTCCCTCTTTTCAGATGACATGATCTTGCATTTAAAGAATCCCATGGACGCCACTCCCAAATTCCTCAAGCTGATTCGAAACTTTGGCAAAGTAGCAGGGTATAAAATTAATCCTCAAAACTCAATGACTTTTTTGTATGCCAACAATGAGAAAAGCGTGGCTGAAATCAGGAAAGCAACTCCATTCGTATTAGCCCACAAAAAATAAAATATCTAGGAATTAACTAACTAGGAATTAATTAACTAATTAATTAACTCACATGTGTGAGTCACCAGCATGCAGCTAAAAGATTATATAATAATGACGATAATTATAATAAAAATATGCATCCTTTGTCTTCTGGGCCTGATTTATTCACTTAACATTAATTTTTCAAGGTCTTTCTCTTTCTTTACAAATGGTACAATATCATACTTTCTACTGGATGAGTAAATTTCCATTTGTGTATATACCACATTTTCTTGATCCATTTCATTGAGGGGCTGGGTTCATACCTTGTCTATGGTAAATAGTGCTGCACTGAACAGAGTTACTTTGGCACCTTTACTTTAAAGGTTTATAGGCTATTTGTAACTTTCACTTATGAGGGAAAACACTTTTGTCTTTCATGGATATATACTTGAGGTATATATATATATATATATATATATATCTAATTGAACTTGAACTCAGTACCAGGGTGCTGTTCCCTAAGCTTTTTGTGTTCAAGACTAGTGTTCTACAGCTGGCCTATTTGTTGACAATAGACAGGAATCTCTCAAAATTTCCTACTTGGACTGCCTTGAAACTCCAATCATGTCACCTACCTTTTAAGAAAGTGAAACAAACTATATACAAATTGTTTCTATAGATGTATCACTTGTAATTTGATTAAAAAATGAAGTCAATTTTCAATAATTTTCTAGTGGTGAGGTTTTATATAGTATGTGAAATGGGTGTGTTGTTCTTTTACTAGTTGAACCATTACCATGGTGAAGTCCATAGACTGCCATGAGTTGTTGGTTTTGCTTATTAAAAGCTTGCAAATAATACTGAAAAATGAATTCCATAAATAAAGTTCATAACTGTCCATTTTATTAAAACAACTAAGTTGTTAGTGAGTTTGTATATCAATAACTGTAATTCTGTCCATTTTAATTAATAACTTTTAGCTCTTTTTTCTTACTAGCTCATCCTTTGTAGTTTATCCTTTGAATGACATATCATATTAGAGAAATTCTTCCTGAACCTAATAAAAATTATTAGGCAATAGTATAATCTGAAACCACTCTATCATTTCAGGACTATGACTGATTCAAATACAGTATATTGACTAAATTTTGATTGGTAAGGTAGCAGAATAAAAATAACAGAGGTTTTCTTTCTGGTTGCTTTAATTTTATCTTCTGTAAAATATGATTATAAATGGTAACTTTTCAAAGCTCATTTGCAAATCCTATATACATAATATATCTTGATCCAGAGTCACTCTCAATCTTTATAAGGTCAAGTAAAAGAAATCTGTATTGTATAGAAAGTTACAGAATATTAAAAATCATTTAGAGATTATTTCATTCTTCTTTCCTGTTATTTTATAATTTTCACATTATTACAAATGCTATTTAAATATTCTATTTAAATTCTATTTGAGAGGTTCTTAAATAAATTCACATCTGGTTGTATATTATCTAATGCTTTTTTTGATTTTTTACTTATTTAAAATTCAAGAAAATAAACAGCTCATTTTATTGTCTCATTGTATTTTAATAGCACCATCCCAGTTTTATTGCAATAAAATAAACTTAAATATTTTAGAGATTCAGTACATCTTTATTACATCTCATTTCTTACTGTTCTCTACTGCATTATCATGTGATTATGGATGAATTCTGGAATACAATTTTGAAGTAAATGAATGTATTTTCAGAACATTTATTTTATTCATTATTTTCTATTTTGTAATATGGATTAGATCTTCATTGTCTTTCATCATGTTTATGTTTTGTAAGTTTCTTAAAATGCACGTGAATACACACACAGAGTCACATACAGTTCTTATAACCCTTACATCGAATGCATCTTTAAATTCTGTTCAGTTTTCTCAGAATCATTTTTTCACAAAAATATTTGACACAGCAGATGCTTTGACTGCATAGTGTATGAATATGTGTGTATTTGCATGTATAAACATAGTTAAAGAGGATAAATACCTATATTTTTTTGTTAACCTAACCTATTGCTAACCTTACAAGATCCCAAAGGTTGGTTTCTCCATGACCTGGATGCTTTTTGAATAAAAGTTAAGAGTTACCAGGCACTGGTGACTCACACCTGTAATCCTATCTTCTCTAGAGGTTGAGATTTGAGGATTATGGTTCAAAGCCAGCTAGGGCAGGAAGGTCTGTGAGACTCTTATCTATACCACTCAGAAAACGGGAAGTGGTGCAGTGGCTCAAGTGGTAGAGAGCTAGCCTTGAGCTAAAGAGCTGAGGGACAGTCTTCAGGCCCAGAGTTCAAGCCCCATGACCACCACTACCAACAACAAAAAAACTAAAACTTAGGAGTTGCAAAGAGTTTGTCATTAGGACTGCCACTCATTCAAATGTTCTGTAAGACTGAAAATAAACATAATATACAGACACAATATGTAAAATAAACATAATACAAATTCTTGCTAGCCAAGAGAAAAATGTCTCATGAATTTGTTAGAACAGATAGTTTCATTCAGATCAGTGTAGAGTTTTGAAATACCTAAGAGGACAAGAGGACAAGAAAACACTGAGGGGTAGGAAATGAAGGCGATTTCATTGTAAACCACATATTCATCTGTCTTATGTCTATTGCTCCCTTTGTTATCTTTCATCAGTGGTATTTACATATCCCCATTCTATTATTTCTGTTTGAATTTCTCACTTCCTACCTTTCTTTACAATCTTCCACTGATGCTCTTTAAGTGTGAAAAGTTCAAAAACCATACCTGGTGATGCTCTTGGTATTCAATGTTGCTGTCATTGGCCTGCTGGGTTTTTTTTCTCCAAGTCTACATGAACACCTAATAGGCCTGAAGATCCTGTAATAGTGTCATGTCTTTCAAACTGTACTATACTTGCCTTGAGATAGAAACAGAATAGTGTCAACAAGCTTTCTCTTGTGTTGATAATGTGCAATGGTGTATGTGAGATTCAATTTTTAGCATTTGATCTTTTTTGAAAGGCACTTCTCCAACATCACAGGTTTAAATGTTCCTATTGATTTTCATGTCTAGATTTATTGTGAACATATAACCTCCAGTTAGCCTAAAGCAGCCTTTCTGATTTCTTAAACAAAAAAACAATCAGAAAAATCTTAACAATAGAGCTGTAAATGCACATGGGTAAGAATGAAAAATAATTGTATTTATGACAAGAATTTTATATTGCAAATTGTCAACAATTTGGAAAAAAGATTGTGATAAGTGTGTTTTGTATAGCAGGAATAGAGTCATCATGGGAAATATTTTGGTTCTTTAGGTTTCCTTTTGAAAAGCAATAGAGGTTTATTTTATACAGTTTAGTTTTTATAAAACGTTTTCTTTCCTTTCTGACATCCTTTAATCCTCCATTCTTGCTCCTTGTTCTCTCTGTCTCTGTCTGTCTGTCTGTCTCTCTCTTCTTTCTCCAAACAACTCATTTTCACCTAATTGTGTCTAGTCCAGTAATCTAGCATATGCTTATTTTCTTTCCATGTGTGTATAAATTTGGAGAAGTATGGAAAACCAAATGAATTTGTGGGAAAGATTAGTGAGAAGTATTAATAATAGTAATAGGAATATGCTTTGTTTATGAAGAAAGCTACAGCTATATGGTAAATATATTATAGGTTAGTATTACCATAATAATGCATTCCTCCTTAGCTATTAATCTGAGCTGCAGAATATCACATGTATATTTAATCTTTCTTCAAAGGGGATTTAAGCTTATTTACATGTCCTATACATAGTATAGGTTTAAAGACATTTTAATATTAGCCAGTAATTTTATACTGTCAGAATGTTTTTTAATGTAATTATAAAGGAATGTAGCTACAGTCTAAGCTTACTTAATCTACATCTTCACTGTTTGGCCTTTCTGTAGGAACGTAATAAAAGAAATCCATACCATCTTACATATTCCCAGTGTAAGAGAAAGAGAAAAATAACAAAATTTCAGCAATAATTATGCTGTGTGTCAATGACTTGAAGTCTGAATCATAGAACATTGAAAGAAATACTATAACAAAGCTAGACAAATTGCTTTCTGGTGGCTCACTTTCTCAATCTCCTTAAAACAAAATAAATAAGGGATGAAATAAATTATTGCTAAAAAGCACACTGTATCTTCTCCATGATGACTGTATTTTACTGTGAAATAATAATGCTTAGAGATGATATGTACAAAAGTTGACATAATTATTTTCTTTATTTGCCTATAGTGCCTGGATCTTAGTCAAAGGACAAAGTGTAATCGGTTTGTTTACCAAGTTATTTCTTATCTTGGTTGCCTGTCAGAAAAAGATCATAGTGTTTCTGTTTTAATTTTGATTGTTAACATAAAATGGGAATCTAAAGCAAAAGAAAATGGTGAAAATTAACTTGTTACAAGTCTAAGAGAACAAAGCATGAGCATTATGATAATGTAATCATTGAGAATCTGTGAAGTAAAATGTATTTTTAAAGACACAAAGTTAATGCTTCCCTTTGAAATCTCCAAGTAAATATCGAAAACACAACTTTCCAAGAAGACAGATATAGGTCATATATAAAGAATTACAGCTTGTTAAATTAATAAAAATAGTATCTAAAACAGTATTAGTAAGATATGAGGCTCTTTCATTAATGGTCTCTATGATAATATATCACTGAAAATGTTGCATGAAGGACAGTCTTTGATAGGATTATGTACAGTATAATAGCAAGATACTGGAATTAAAATTCACTGAGGAGATACATCGTGTGAACTGAAGGGTAAGATGATAATAATGGTAACATTAATAATAGTAAATAACAAGAATAAAATGATTCACATAAATAGAATTT
Organism: Dipodomys ordii; assembly: GCF_000151885.1. Classification (NCBI taxonomy): domain Eukaryota; kingdom Metazoa; phylum Chordata; class Mammalia; order Rodentia; family Heteromyidae; genus Dipodomys; species Dipodomys ordii. The sequence continues at coordinate 10,309,812 of NW_012267264.1, forward strand.
CCATCAGCAGCCATTATTGTAATTATGAGAATGATAAGCTAGTAATCTGAAGAAAATAGCTAATCTTTATTGATTCACTGTTTAATTTCTTTTTATTTTAAAGGCTTTAGAACTGCTGTCAATAACAATAATGTGTACACGAGGAAAAAAAGTTATACTAAGGAAGAATAGAGAAAGAATGTACTGCATTGTGCAACCTACAGCATTTCTTAAGAATCTTTTTTAAAAATACATTTATATTCTATTGTTAAGGAAAAAAGAAAATGCACTCAAAAGATTCCCCCACCCCTTTGAAATGATCATTGTGGGATTTATTCTAACACAGTTGATGGGTGGGGGTGGGGCGGGGGGGAGTTATGTTCAGAGACAAAGTAGAAAAAGGCAGCAATTCCAGCTCTGGCTCTTTAACCACACTGAGTGGAAGATTGTTTTTTCAGCAATAACACCTGGGAGAAAAAGACAGGCCATCAGCAACTGACCCTACAGCAGCCCTAGGGGCAGTTCCACTGCCACCAGCAAAGTTAGCACTAAGGGTTACAGAGCAGTTATCTAAGGTCCAGATAATAGCAGGAGCAGCAAACTCGCTTCCTGACGGGAGAAAAATAAATTCTTTGTTTAGCTCATGGTTTCTGGCAACCAAGCTTCTTGCAGAGAATGAAGGTTAATTTTCTTTTAACATAAATGAAAGATGAGAATTTGAAGTGATGAGTCACAGAGGCACTCCATCAATGGCAAGGGGAAGAGTAGAAGTTGCTAGGAGATGGGTATAAATTTTCCTGCTGTTAATATGGAATGTAAGCAAAAAAATGTACCTAGCATCCGAAAACATAAGAGATAATTATTGAGGAGAAATTGGATTTTATTGCCACTTACAATTTGTTTTTAATTAAAAAATATATAAATTATTTAATCAACTACATTTCCATATTAATTTTCTTGACTATTAATTATCACAACCTCAAACGTCTAAAATTTGGTTAAGAGCTGGGCATAGTAGTGTAATTCAGGAGACTGTAATTCAGTAGTGTGTTCAGGAGACTGAGAGAGGAGAATTGAGAATCTGAGACCAAACTGATCAACAGAGATCCTTATCTCAAAACAAACAATTCACTTAGACCGTTTTCCTTCATTTAAATCTCCACATATCTTGTCTTGCCAGCTCCATACTTCAGAAGACTCTGGGCCTTATAAATCAAAGCACAGAATCAGTGCTGTAATCTTTTAGCATCTATACCATTTCAAAGGAGGAGACACAGTTAGTTCTGTGCATTCTTTCAATTATAGAACTTTTGATCTCTGTGATCCATTGGACTACTTCCTAATCTCCTTGTTCGTTTAACCCAAGAACATATCAGCTACAACTGCAGTTGTAGCTTTCCTGTCTACTTGCAACTTACCTCTCTCTTGGAAAAACAAGCCTTTCACATTCAATAAAATGTTCCCTTTGCGCCAGTAAGCCATATTCTAATGGGCAAATGATCTTGTATACCACCAAAATATTCTTTCATCTTCTTTATAATAAAAAATGTTTATCCCAAGTCACACTAATTTTTATGATCCATATCTGTTTGTAGACTTACAAATTCAGAATGGAGAACTGTCATCATCATGGCCACCACATTGATTTCGAGGTGATTGTTCAGATTGATTTCGAGGTGATTGTTCAGACACTCCTTCCTCCCCAACCCCACCCACATACACACACACACACACACACACACACACACACTGGGACTCACATTCCTTGTTCCTGTGAAATTAACAACTGCTATCTATCATTTCCCTTCCTAGTTACTTTAGATGTATAAACATTCTGGATTTTCCTCAAATATTCCTTAGTAACATTAACACTTGCTCTCTATCTCTGAACACAATGTTGTCAGCTTCTTTTCTAGACCAGTTTTGGAAGGCCTATCCTTAGACAGTGAGGATTGTCTGGGACATAACACAATTGACACTGAAGAGTAAACATGGTCGTCAGTTTCTGGACCCAATCTGAGGTGACTCTGTTTCAGCAGTTCCGTCCATTTCATTGCTCAATGACTATAGATCTGTTAGCCACAAGCAGGACTAGTGCAACATGGAACAAGCAGTCTTTCCAAAGAAGGTTCCATTCTGTGAAGGGATGGCAGAGGCCTCAAGGAAACCTCCACAGATAAGATGATGAAATAAGACTGTTGGAATAAGAAGAATAGCAAGAGTAAAGGCAGTTATACACTTTAAAAAATGGTGTGTCCATAGAAAGTATGCCATGGGTAATATGTTGGGAACAGAGAGAAAAGTTACAAGGCAGTGACAAGATGTGCTTCACTTCCTGACTTAATTACTCTATTATTTGACTCCACTAAGATATGGCTATGATGGTGGCATATTGATCTTCCAATTCTTCTGTGGGGTTTGTCAAAGGCAGGTGTATTAAAGAAAATAGAAATAGAAAGGAGATAGCAGACTATTGTCAATCTTGTGAATCTGAGGTTATACTGTTTGCATTTTACCACTCATCTCTGTTTCCTGTAGAGTGGTTCAAGCCTTTGTCATTTTCTTCATGATCCTGACAAATGTCTCCTCTCTGGGTCTCTTTCTTCATACCTTTTCCTTCTCCATTTTATTCTATCCTTTCATTCTTCAAACCACAAATTCTCTTGAAGTTTTCAATGGCTACTAACTAAAGGATTAGTGGAAGTATTCCTCATGGTGTGGTTCTGTTATTCATTTTTGGTCTATGTTGTTTTCACTCTGTCGATCTTTTGCAACTTTATTGAATGCATTTTAATCTGTTCCCCATCGAGAGCATTCTGGTCTACATTCCATCCCCATGTGAGGGTTCTGCTCCCTTTGTTTGGAATGCCTCCTGCACCTTGTGGTAGTGTCACAAACTCCTGCTTAATCTTCACAAACTTGACCATTATCGATGGTTATTTTTCCATGGCATTGTTTCTGAACTCTGCTAATGTGTCGAATTTATAAATAAATGGAATTTATTTGGACATTTTCAAGGTTATTCCTACTAAATGTGAATATGTACTACCAGTATTCATACCTATTAAAATTGCTTCTTAGTGGGCTGGGAAGGTGGCTCAGTGGTAGAGCGCTTGCCTTGCATGCTCAAGGCCCTGGGTTCGATTCCTCAGCACCACATAAGCAAAAAGAAAAAAG
>NW_012267264.1:10317202-10330032 GCF_000151885.1 Dipodomys ordii
AAAAGAAAAAAGCTGGAAGTGGCGCTGTGGCTCAAGTGGTAGAGCGCTAGCCTTGAGCTGAAGAGCTGAGGGACAGCGTCCAGGCCCAGAGTTCAGGCCCCACGACTGGACCCAAAAAAAAAAAAAAAAGAAATAATCTTTCAAAAAATAATCTTTCAACAGTTTGCAGGCCATGTCTTTATATAATCTTATCAGTAAATGCTTCAATGCACCAAGTTAGCTAGATGGCTCAAAAAATATGTCCATATAGGCAAGAGCGTGGCAAAATTTTATCTACCTATTGAGAGTAGGAATTCATATACTATTTTAGAAGGTAATTTGTTACTATAAATATAGTATCTTTAAAAATATATATTCAAGTTTGATCTAAATTTACACTTCCATAGGAGGTGCTTTATGTGTAATAATAACAAATATAAATAATTAAAATGAAAGATCAAGCTGGGAACCATTATTTCTGTAATCTTTGTTTCAGGATGCTGAGATCTGAGGATTGTGGTTCTCAGTCAGCCTAGGTAGGAAATTCTGTGAGATCTTTAACTCCAATTAAGTGCCAAAAAAAGATTACAGTGGAGTTATGGTGAAAGTGGTACAACACCAGGCTTGAGCAAAAAAGTTCAAGAAAGAATCCAGGCCATGAGTTAAAATCCCTGGTGATTATATTTGTATAATAAAGACAATTATTTTAAAAGTAAATTTTTGAATGTTAAAGAGTATAACCTTAAAATATCATCTATTACAAAACAGTTCCAGTTCTTTTTTTCTTTTCTTTTTTTTTGGGGGGGTCCGGTTGTGGGGCCTGAACTCTGGGCCTGGGCACTGTCCCTCAGCTCTTCAGTTCAAGGCTAGCGCTCTACCACTTGAGACACCGCCACTTCTGGCTTTTTTCTTTCTTTCTTTCTTTCTTTTTTTGCTTATGTGGAATCGAGCCCAGGGCCTCATGCATGCAAGGCAAGCATTCTACCACTGAGCCACCTTCCCAGGCCCACAGTTCCAGTTCTAACACAGGACAGTGTTGCCTTTTATAATTCTTTTCAATGAAACTGGCATTTGTAATTGGGATGTAATAGGTGAATGTAATTCATGGTTTTGGGAAAATTTTGAAAGGAAAGAATGCCTCACTTGAAATATTTTAAATCTTATGGATCATTACTTTTGCATGTTCTTGTTACTAAGTTTAAATATAACAAATCCTACTTAAAATGAGTTAGAATTGCCTTATTCAGAAAACTAACAATAACAGGTGCTGATGGGGATGAGGCCTACAACACTGTTGTTGAGAATGTAAGCTTGTTCAACTACTCTGGAAAGCAGTATGGAGGTTCCTCAAAAGACTAAAATAAAGCTCCCCTATGACCCAGCAATTCCACTCCTGGCATTTATCCAACTCACCACAAAAAAGGCCACACTAAAGCTGCCAGGATAACCATGTTTGTTGCAGCATTGGTCACCATAGCCAAGTTATGGAATTAACCCTCAGGGGACATGTGGTATATATATATATATGTATATATATATATATACATATATATATGCATACATACACACACACACACACACATATATACATACATACACAACAGATTTTGAATCGTTCATTAGAAAGAATGGCATTACTCCATTTGTAAGGAAATGGAAAGACTTGGAATTAGGCCAGACCCAAAGTAACATGGTTTCTCTCATTTGTAGCAATTAGAATGTACCTTAAAAAAATACAAGTAAACACAATGGATAGTAAAAGACAAATAATTACACTTGGACATGATTAATTAAACAGGATCCTAAACATTCACACAGTGATACCAAAGGAAGATATTCTTAGGTGAGGATCACAAAAGCTAAATATATATGTGATCACATAAATTGACGTTTATCAAAATGAACTCCAAGACATGGAAACAAGAGGATTTTCTTTCGTTGTGGTTGTTTGTTTTTTCTCATTCGTCAATGACAAATGATTTCTGTACCTTTTGTCTTGTATGTGAGTTCATCAGATTTGGGGAGGGTAAAGGGAGGGGTCACAGAAATGGTTGGACAAAGGGTGCACAAATGTAGCAATGACACTCACCAGACACAATGTTGAAAATGAACTATACAACTTGTGGGGGAGAGGAGTCAGGAGGGAAAAACGGGGAGAAAATGAGAGAAGAGAAATGTACTCATTTCAAATATACCCATTACAAAAAGAAATGTTCTTATTATTGGACATATGTAATTGTAACCCCTCTGTATATCACCTTTACAATAAAAACAAATAAATAAATAAATACATAAATGAAGAGTCAAAAAATTAAAAACATCTTTTTAGTGATGTTTTTAAAGCTGTTCATTTTTTGTTAGTTTATTACCAGTTAGAGAGCTTAAACTCAAAACCTTACCTTCTTGTTCATCTTGCTTGCTTGCTCACAGCTGATGCTTTATCTCTTGAGCCATGCTTCCATCCAATATTTTATCTGCTAACGGAGATAAAGTCTGTAAGACTTTTCCGGCAGGGTTAGCTTTGGAGCATGATACTGTAGGTCTCAGACTGTTCCTAGGATTTCAGGCATCAGCCATTAGTGCCAGCACATCCCATCCATTTTACCTCATGTTTATTGGCTACAAAATGTCAATAAGCATAGTCAGATGCAGTAGATTTTACACAAAAGGCCAAAGTATAATCTTAATTATGAATACATAATTAAATATTGTTATGTATAACCCCTTGGATGACTTACCAACCAAAAATATGAAAATAAAAAGTAATGGAAATCTCCATCTATAAATAGAGATATTTGTTTGTTTGTTTGTCTGTTTGCTTGTTTCAGTTATGAGCCTGGGCATTGTCTTTAAGCTTTTTAGTCAAGACTAGCACTCTACCACCTTAAGACAAAGCACCACTTCCAGATTTCTGGGGATTAATTGGAGCTCAGATTCTTCCTGGTGGGACTGGCTTTGCATCTCAGCTTCCAGAGGAGTTAGGATTACAATAGTGAACCACTTGCGCCTGGCTCCCTGAGCTTTTATTTTTCCTTAGCACTAAACTTTACTCATTGAACCAGAGATCCACTTTTTCTTTTTTGATGGTTAATTGGAGGTAAGAGAGAATCTCATAGGCTTTTCTGCTTAGATGGGAAGGGTAAACAAAGAAGAGGCTACAAATGCTTGATAAGAAATGTACTCACTATCTTGCCCATGTAATTGTAACCCCTCTGTATAGTATTTTCACAATAAAAAAAGAAATGTATACTTATTACCTTGCTCGTGTAATTGTAACCCCTCTGTACGAGATTTTCACAATAAAAAAACTTATTAAAAAAAAGAAAAAAAAAGAACTGCAGTTCTCAAATCTCAGCCTTCTCAGTGCTAAGATTACAGGTGTGACCTACGAGTACTGACTGATATATACAATTTTTGTTTTATGTAAATATCAGTTAAAATGTATTTTAAAATAAAATAAAGCACATTGTGGGGCAAGAACTGATGGCACTGCTTTAAAAATACAGGACCTTTTTACAAAAAATAAAAAATAAGATTGAGAAACCACTGCAGCTTGGAAATACTTGATGACCTTGAATCTACTTTTTGTATTGTGACATGGAATCAATGTCACTCATATCTTCACTCATCTTTGCATGTGTGTGTGTTTGTGTGTAAATATGTGTTCATGTATATTTATTTCACTGACCTCTTTTTTGCTGAATATCAAGGTTTATTTTATAGCACTTGAAGACAACATTTAGCATTCCACAAAATATTTTAATAAAATTTGAAAATGGGTCATTAAAATTATTTCTCTTCAGTTTTTTTTAATTGATATTCTCTGGCTACTCAAAAGAATTCCAGACACTCCATATATATGTATATATAACTAGAAATGTTTAAGCAAATCTTAATTAACATTAAGAAAGATTTAAGTTTTAAATCTCCTCAAATGTTTGAGGAGGTAACCTAAACAAAACCAAATCTTAATGAAAGTAAAAACTTTATTTCCACCCTATCTGTAGTGTTTGGAAGAACATTACTGAATCTTCTGATAAAATTCTGTTAAACTGAATATTATATGTTGTTAAATCCCTACCTTGCCCAGACTTATTCTTTAAATAAATTGGTATCAATGAAATAATAAAAAGCAAACCAATTATGTTCAGGCATGTTTTATCCATGTATTTGGACTTAACTGTCTATTTAATGGTGTTTGCATATGAAGAAATGCTCTATTGTATGCAGAGGTACTCAATTATTTAGATTATACATTTGAATAAACTCTGCAGTGGAAGAACTAGCCTTGTAATGCAAGACAATTACATTTTCTTACATAGTTTACAGATTATTAAACGAATATCAATTTGACCTATACTACCTGTTCCTGGATTCTAACCTTTGCCTTCTAGACTTAACTGCCTTAAGTATCTAGTTTCTACACTAACAATTGGCAACCAGTGCCAGCCATTTGAAATTATATCAAATTATCCAAATTGATTTTGGGGAAAGGGTTGTGTGAGAAGAGAAGACAAAAATTTAATAAAGATTGTAGGTGAGGTTGGTAGCTATTCAAGGCTGCTTGAGGACTTTCAGCTTTTGTAGTTAATAAGCAGTGAGTCTCTTGTTTCAGAATGATTTTTCCCTCCCACATGCAGGTCAGCAGAAGGCTGTGCAAGAACATCCCTGCACACAGGAAAGTCGATGCAACCTTAACTACACACCTTTGTCAGAATACCTTTATTTAATTTTGTTTGTTAGAATACCTTTTTGTTAGAATATCTTTATTTAATTTCTCTGATACAGGCATTAGGTCATTACTACCTGTGTTCATCTTGAAGTATATCATTTAAAAAATACAACAAGCTATCATGTTTACATTCTATTTTTGCAGAATTCCATTTTCATGAAGATTCTTCACAGAAGTAATCTTTATTTCTGTCTCTTACTTCACTGTGCTTTTTAATGATAGAAATACCTACTTATTTTTAACAAAACAAACTGAAATAGCTTCAGCATTATTTTTTGGACCTTCATTTAGGTATTAAGTTGGGTGTGAATGCAATTATTGAAAGATATGCCTTATACTTGGCAGGCATATCTTTCAATATCTATTATGTTATTAAATAAAGTTAATAGGAAGATGCATCAAAACAATGACTTCATTCCTGTGTGTTTTTTTCTTTGAAAATTTGTTTAGAATTTTTTTGGAAAATTTAATATTCTCTAATTGCCTTTGTACAGTCTCCATCCCTTTTTTATATCTTCAACCTTACCACAGAATGAATTTGAGGTGCTGTTCAAGAGCCATGATTTTCAAACTGTCTGTTTTAACAGATAAATTGAGGGCCAGTGAGGTTAAGCGGGTACTCAGGATCCTCCAGCAAGTTAATGCCACATAGATAGTAAAACCAAGCAATCGTAAGTCCTTGTTTAGGGCATAGGGCATTTCCCCTCCCCCTAATCTCAGTGATTCTTATGCCAAGAATAGGCAAACTGGGTATTTTTTAAGTCATATATCTTTATGCTTCATTTAAATGATTCAAATTTGAGAGATCTTACATTAATCCAAAATATATTCCAATCCTAATCTACATGTAGGAAGAAAGATTTGTTTTCCTTTAAAGAAATCTATCTTTCTTTTGATCACAGACTCTATTTGTTCATTTTTATATATTGAGATTTAATGTTCACCTGTGTGTGTCAACTTGCTGGCTTATTATGCCTCATTATTGAATACAATAATAATTTAGGATTAAGGAGAAGGTTTTCTAGATGTGTTTAATATCTACAGTCAGATGATTTTATGTAAAGGGCATTATTTTAGGTAATCTGAGTGAACAGGACCCCATCATTGGAAAGACATCAATAGTAGACTGAAGAAATTGTCCCTAAAGTAAAATGTCAGTACTTATCCAACAGTTTCCAGTTGGATAACTGTTGTCTGTTTTTCCAGACAACCTGCCTCGTAGATGTTATTGCCAGCCCCACAACTGTATAAACTAATACTTTAAATTATGTGTATATATGTGTGCACACACCAATACACAGACACATCCACATGTATATCTGGTAAAGAAATCATATTTTCTATTCGTTATGAATTAGTGAGTGACAAGGCTTATTTTTATTAAAGTCTATACGTTTTGATTTGCTGTCTTGTAGTTTTACTCATATAAAACATATTTAGTTTCCTAACACATTTAAGTAGATTAATATTGAAAAACAAGACTTACTCATGACTTAGAAATTGAATGTGTAGTTTAATTTTCTTGTTAGGAAATATACTCCCTTGTCTTTCATGAGTGGACTGGCTTCTTTTGTTACAGAAAAATACAAGAAGACTTTAAAAATGATCTTTGTAGCAAAGTCTGCACATTTCTATAATCTATTCTCAGTTGCTGAAGAAGAACCTGGTAAAATCTCCCTAGACCATTATGAATCTCTTGTTTTAAATCTCCAGCGCCGTAAATAATGAAAGAGCAATATCCTCCGAGCATTGTATTGACTGTGGGATCTCTTTGAAGTGAAGACTTGGCATATGAGTTACTCAGATTCTGTTCTTCCATTAATTAAAATCCCTGTATATTTTTTTATGAGGTGGGGATGTTCAAAGTTTTCCTAGTGATAATACAATTACCTTTGTAACTCACCGATCTTGCCCTGGTAATAATAACAGTAATTGCATTATTATCACTACTAGGCAAATAAACAACCACTCCTCCTTCCTGGCTGAGAGAAAAATAAATACACAAGTGTCTTCAAACCCTTGATCAAATAATATCCAGTGTCATATTGTTTTCAAACTGCAGGATATATGACTACACATAAAATATCTCTCTACTCATTAATGAAAGGACTTCTCACAAATAGAAGACAAGCTACACATCACAACTTTTACATTATGATTATTTGCATTTCTGATGAATGCTGACTGCATACCACAGTCAGATAATGGCAGTGAGACAGGTGTTCTGAAGATTACTCTGATTCATAATGCATGTAGCTCAAGGTGCACTTGTGCACATCCGGCTGTCTAAGGCTGTTTATTAGAAATGTTCTGAGACAGCAAAACATTTAGGTAAACAAGGTTTTGTTTAATCAAGGGAGTTTCAAGATAATTGATTCATGTCTGGAGACATAACCTAGATGTGGATAGAAAGTAGTTTTGAATTGAGGATTTCAGATTTGTGGAGCTTTAAATACATAAACACAAGATACCCAAATTTCATTAGCAACATTAATGTGTATGCTGCTTTGCATTTTAAACACATCAAAATAAAATATCTGGAAACCTTCAGGCCCTCTCAGAGATGGTGAAATATTCAAGACATAAACAATCACATATTTCAATAAACTATATTTCTGTTGCATCTATAATTTCTATTGAATCTACCAATATGTAGACATTTGAGCTTAAATGTTAATTTCCAAAATTCATGCACTACTCTTCAAATGCTAAAAATAAGTCTGTACAAAATGTTTTAGAACCAATTACTCATTTTTAACTTCAATTTTTCCTGGTTATTTTTGGTCTAGATATCTAGATGGAACCATGCGAGTGCTAATGTATATTTGATGATTGCTTCTCTGATTGATTTCCTGAAAAACTTGGGACTTTTTGATCCTTATTCTACTTCACTTCTAGTGTGAACTTTCCCCAAATCCAAACTCTAATCAGAAGGCTATACTGGAACAATGCAAACTGAATAGCACTCTAGAAAATATATGACAGCCACTCTTCATAGGGACAAGATATGGCATAAGGAAAAACTAAGAAATGGTCACACAATGAAGAAAAAGAAAATACAATGATCACATTCATAATCAAATACTGGATGAGATCTTGGAACCGAAATAGAATATTAGTACAGAGGCATTAAATTTGAATAAAGGTTTTTTTCTGTTTTTCTTTTTTTTTATTGTTGTTGTCGTGGGGCTTGAACTCCTGTCCCTGCACTCTTTAGCTCAAGGCTAGCACTCTACTACTTGAGCCATCGTGTCACTTCCAGTTTTCTAGTGGTTTATTGGAGATCAGAGTCTCACAGACTTTCCTGCCTGGGCTGGCTTTGAACCGTGATCCTCAGATCTCAGCCACCTGAGTAACTAGGATTACAGGTATGATCCACCGGAGCCCGGCTTGAATAAAGTTTTAAATTTAGTTAATGATATTGATGAATATTAATTTATTTGTTTTGACAAGTCTCCACAATAATTATACAAGATTTTAAAATTACAAGAAACTGAGTATATAGGAATTCTATACTATCTTTGAAATGTCATGAAATTTAAAGTTATTTCAGTATTAAATTTTGTAAAGTTTGGTAATGAAAGTATTTGGAAAAACTTCTCTTCAAAACTAACATACTATAAAGACAGTATTATGGTGACAGAAAAACCAGAAGAAAATAATTTGTGTGTGTGTGTGTGTGTGTGTGTGTGTGTGTGTGCAGCTGATGGGGCTTGAACTCAGGGATCTAGGTACTGTCTCTCAATTTTATTTTATCAAGGCTAGCAAATTACCACTTAAGTCACTGCTCCATTTCTGGCATTTTGGTGGTTAATTACAGATAAGGGTTCCATGGACTTTCCTATGTGACTGGCTTGAAACCACTGTTCTCAGATCTAAGCCTCCTGTAACTAGGATCAGAGGAGTGAACCAGCAGCTCCTACTTTTACTTGTCTGTCTCAGCTAATGCCATTTTATTTTCCTACTTCTTGTTATGGATTCTTGGTTTTCCTTTTGTGTTTTCTATTAGCATATATTATTTTTACAAAAGGATTGTCTTGTGATATGTCCATACATATGTATAATGTGATTTGATCAAATTCACCTCTTCCAGTAGTACAGAATTCTTTAACTTTTTTACTAAGTATCATTTTGACCTTCATTTATTTTTATGTAGCTCATTTTGTATTAAAAAGTAATGTCTTTGTATTAAAAAAGTAAATGAACATGTACATACCACTAGGAAACAGATTCTTATCTATTATCTTTAATTTTAGGGTAAGGGAAAGACGATGAAATATTTGCAGGTTTCTTTGCCTAGAAATCTAGAACACAGACTTTGAAACAACTTCAAAAAAACTGAAAAAAGTTTAAGCATGCTAGAAAGCAAAAGTCTAACATTTTGAAGTGTTATTTTTCTCAGATATTTGGTGGTGTCATAAAACATAAGTGTACAAGCTATAAATCAACTCAATATGAAAGAACTAAATTTGCATTTGCATAATTTCCCAGGAAGTAGCTTTTATTTAAACTGAGTTAAATGAAACCAGTTGTCCACTAAAACTATGTCACATAATCTGGGACACTCTATCAGAATCCAGAGTGTGAAAAACAACAAGTAAGCAAAGTCTGTATACATAGTAGTATCTACACATACATGTTTAATGAAACATGATTCACACTATTTGTAATGAAAAAGTGCATATATATATATATATATATATATATATATACAATGGATTATTAAACAATATATTTACAGTAGTATCCACAGTGACCAAATAGAATTTGTATCTTGGATATAAGAATGCTTTAACATAGACAAATAAAAAAAAAGGTGATATACCATATTAATGGAATGAAAGACCAAGAGTATATTATCAAACATATATGTTTAACATGTCATCTGTTTTATATCAGACTTCTCAAAAAGAATTGCAAATATCCTCTAAGGTGGAACAAGAGGTTCTAATACAGTTATCTTATACGAGTAAAACAAGTAAAAGTTATGAAATGGAAATAAATATGCTTCTTTTACCAAGAACATGATCATGTGACTAAGAAAATACTCTAAAGATTCCACAATAGGTTAGAACTAATAAAGAAATTTGGTAAAGTTGTAGTATATTAAATCAATATACAAAAATCAGTAGTTCTACACACTAACAAAAATACCTGAAAAAGAAATCTGAAAATCAGTTTTATTTATGCTATAAAATACTGTACTTGAGAATAAATTTAACCTAAAAGGTTAAAGATCTATACAGTGAAAACAATAATACTTTGATTAAAGAAACTGAAGATAACATAAATAAGTAAAAAGATATGGAAGTTCAGAGACTGTTATGTTGCACATACTATGTGAATGATCTATATAGTCACTCCAGTCATCATCAAAAATTGGTATCTCACTGGGTGCTAGTGGCTCACACCTAGCTACTCAGGAGGCTATCTGAGAATATGGTTCAAAGCCAGCCCGGGAAGAAAAGTCCTGCGACTCTTATCTCCAATAAACCACCAGAAAACCAGAAGTGGCCCTGTGGCTCAAATGGTAGAGAACTGTTGAGCTGAATATCTGAGAGACAGCGCCCAGGCCCTGAGTTCAAGTCCCACTACTGGCCAAAAAAAGTTGGTATCTCATAAAAATGGAAAAATATTTCTAAAATTTTTATGGAATTAAAAAATGCCTGAATAACCAGACCGTGCAAAAGAACAAGAAGTTAGAGGCATCAATTCAACTGATTTCAAAATCAGTTACAATGCTACAGTAATTTTCGCAACATGGTATTGGCATAAAAATGTACAAAGAAACAAAGAATGGAATTGTGAATGTAGAAAAGAATCTATGCCTTTCCAGTCAATTGATTTTCATAAAAAATAATGCCAAGACAGGATGAGAAAAGGACACTTTTTCAACTAGAAAAATGTTTGAATATCCACATGGAGCGTATGAAAAAAATGGTCACTTCAAAATGAATTAAGGACATAAAGACTGAAACTATAAAACTAATAGGAGAAAATAGGGAAGTTTTCATAACATTAGGAATTTCCTATAAAAGCCCCCCCCAAATAAAAAAAATCACAGACAACAAAAACAAAAATAGACAAATGGAATTATATCTATCTAAAATGTTTGTACCAACTACAGAATACAATCATTGCAGAAGCCTATACAATGGATGAATACATTTGCATACCATCCATATACTATGTGCAAGATTTCAACTTACAAATTATTGTTAATTTAAGGAAGTTTATGTAATAAGAAAGCAGCATTCTTTCAGCAAAGAACCTGAATAGACATTGTTCAAACAACAATATGTAAATAGCCATCAAGTATATGAAAATGTGCTTAAAATCAATAATCACCAGAGAAATGCAAATTAAACCACAATGAGATATCAACTCACAGTTCTTTTAATGACTATAATCAAAAGACAAAAGATAGCAAGTATTGTCAAGGATGTAAAGAAAAAGCTGTTATTGTGGTGATTATAAATTAGTCCAGCCATTTTTCAAAACTTTATGTAGATCTTCCAAACTAAACAATAGCACTATCATATAATTTCAAAATTCCTTCATGAAATATATTGTCAAAAGAAATAAAACCAAAGTTATCTGTATTTTTATTTACTGAAATGCAATAAACAATGGCAAGTACAGAACCAATCTAAGTTCCCATCAACAAGTGAATAACAGAAATGTGGTATATGTACACAATAAAAAAAAAAAACTTTCAGCCTTAAAAAGAAAGGACAGTACCTTGGAACACTGTAGATGAGCCTAGATGGTATAATGTTAACTGAAGTAGCAGAAAGGAAAAGTTAGAAACTTTTCTTTTACATCCAAGACTGGTACTAAGCTACACCTCCAAACCCTAAAAATTTCCTTATGTCATATATATGTAGAATTTAAGACAGTTGGATTTATAGAAAAAGGAACATGGTGATATGGGAATTGGAGAAGTAAGTATTGGTCAAAGGTTACAAAAGTTTAGACAGGAAAAAGTCATTAAAGAGATCACATTAAAGTATCCATTAATTTAAATAGCTTGATATTAGAAGGCAGTTGAATTTGTGTAAACAAATTCCTGTGTCATATTCCTGTCTTTATAAATCTCCACATAAAAAATGATGATTTTTCTTTTTAGTAAGGATATAATACAACTTGTCTACTAGTAGCTCACATCTATAATCTTTGCTAATCAGGTAACTGAGACCTAGAGAATTACAGTTCAAAGCCAATGCAAGGCTGTAAGAGTCCATCTCCAAATAACCAACTAAACAGGGCTGGAGGCATAGATCAAGTGCTATGAGTAAGCAAGTAAAATAAATACGAGGCTCTGAGTTCGAGCCTTGATACATAAAACATCACTCCAAAAAAGAAAATTTTGGTACTTCAAAGTCTAAGATAGTAGATTTTAAGGGTTCTCATCACAAAAATACAGTGAATACATGAAGTACTTCATACCTTAATTATCTTATCTTAGTTGGCCATGCAGATTAGGTATCATGCTATACCATATAAATATACATATTCTACTTGTAAAAAAAACAATAACAATTTAAAATATATTAAATTATTTTATATTCCTAATGAAAACCAGTGGCCCCTTTCTTCGCTTTACATTGCTTTGTTACCTTCTAAAAATATGTGCACTTAAGCTTTAGCTGTTATCTCCAACAGGATTTCTACATAGATTATCTCCATGGTTTAGGAACAAAATAGCTGGATTTGGTAAGTATTAAATAACTCCTGACTTACTTACTGAAAAGATCATTGATCTTTCATTGTGTATGGTTGTATTTTTTCCAAAAAACAAAACTTAGCATACGTGGGGTGAAATAGATGAAAGAGAGGAAAGGACAGAAGGGGCTAACACGGATGAAGACATATGATACACATAAAATTGCATGTGGAATTGCAACTTTTTTTTACAATTATTCAAAGATAATTTTAAGATGATAAAAATGAAAAAAGGAAAAGAAAATCTTCTCTTGAGAAACAAGTACACAAAACAAAAATAGCCAAACAGAAAAAAAAACCTTTTCCTAGCAAATATTGACATGCCAAAACTAAACCAAGATGAGTTAAACCATCTTAACAGGCCCATATCAAGCATTGAAATAGAAACAGCAAT
>NW_012267264.1:10331714-10366632 GCF_000151885.1 Dipodomys ordii
ATATTAAGTGAAGTAAGCCAGGCCCAAAGAAACATAGGTCCCATGGGTTCCCTTATTTGCAATATCTAGTATATGTATGAGTCAAGCGGAAAAGGTCAGATTATGTGATGTTAGGAAAATGAACCCTTAGATATGTATTTTAATGGTTTTTTCTTTCATGCATTTGTTTCTAATGCATTTGTAAGATTACCTCTTTGTTGCTTTGTATGTCCCTCCCCCACAGTATAACCCCTGCTTCCACTATATTTTATGTCAGTATAACTTGTGGAGGAGATGGGGGAAAAACAAGTCCTTTAAGGATACAAGTGGACTTGTTGCAACAATGAGAAGTACAAGTTGTCATGTCGAAAACTAGCTTTACAATGTTGGTGCGGGGGGTGGGGGGGTGGGGTGGGAGGGGAGGCTGGGAAGGGATGTGAAGGAGGAGGCTGCAATGCTTGATAAGAAATGTATGCATTATCCTTCCCATGTACTTGTAACCCCTCTGTACAGTATGTTCACAAATAATAAAATATTAAAAAAACAGAAAAAAAAATAAAACATTTTAAAGACTTTCTGTAAGAAAAGTAAGGGACAGTTATGAACACTGTTATTTTGCTAATAGGCAGTAAATGGAAGTCATTTTTGCATGCTGAGTTATGTGTATGAATGGAGAATATAAATTTCCAATTTTTACAGAATTGCTGAATCTAAAAATTTATTTTAAAGGTATTTCCCTTTAGTAAGCCTTATGGAATAGTCTATAATTGTGAATCATAGCATATGATTCACATATTTAAAAATTTACTAATGTATTTCTAAGTCTGAATTCAAAACCTGATAATAGCCTAATTTTTACAATCATCCCACAGTGTGGGATCACACAATTCTTTATTTCTTCTGTCACACTTCAAAACATACACTGGCTGAGAGGTAAGGGTGTCCACATATTTTATTTTCTGAACACTGACTAGTCCGTTTACATATCATTATGTTTACTTCAAAACACATTTGACTAGATAAACTTTTGAGAGAACAGTTTCAAGAAATGACCACTTTCAATTTAGAGTTCTGTAAGCGGTTTGGTTCACCTTTATCATTGATCTTTCTGTTTGAAGTGTTCATTTACCATCCTGACACAATCTCGGGCTGCACTGCATGATGTTGATGATACTTTTGTCAATGTGAAGAATGCAGTGCCATTGTTCCTGAAATTGTACAAGAAACAGAGACCTTAATATGTACCATCTGTTTTACAAAAAAAAAAAAGGCTCAATGTAGTAATGCATTTGCAATACCAGAAGCAATATCTCTAAGACATGAAATGAACATATGTTGTCTAAGAGCCTTCAGGCTGACATTGAAAAAGAGAAAAGATAGTACTTCAAGGCAAATACTGTCCCAGTAGAAAGACTGCCAGATCCAATATGGTTCAGCCTATTGACAAGTCTCTAGTGAACAACTTCATATAAAGATTTTCACATTGTAATGGGCTGTACAGATCTCTGGCCCATCTTTTTAGCATGGGTAAAACAGTAGAAAACAACTTCTTTGTCACTCTGGCTACTTTTCTGTTGCAGGGCAATAGATGTTGTCAGAAAAAATCACATGACACAAAGCGCTTGAATTTATTAGGCTTTAGTGAAAATGATGGGTGAGCAGCTCATTTTAAAAACAAAGCTGAAAATGTAACTGCTGAATGTCACACAAAAATCTAGGCATTCAGCATCAATGCAAATTATGAGTTTGATTCATAGTAATTTATATAATAACTTTTTATATGAACATATGCCAATCTATGTCAAATACAAAGTAGAGTTTTAAATTCATTTTGCAGATAAAGTCACATAGAATCAGAATCAGAATAATGTATAGTGTAGAAATCATGTATATTCATATGTGTATGGATATTACAACATCTATAGCCATACATATAGGTATGTTTTCATATATACATTTATGTGTACATATATAAATATGTTATATAAATATACATTACATCATGAGAAATCATGGAGGTCTAACACTTATTATTAGGCCTCTTAGAAGGAAATATAGTTAACTATCCTAGCAAATGTTAATTTGTTTATATTTCATTTCCAGAGATTCAATATAGGTTTAAGTTATAGTGTGCCATATTCAGACTTAGCTCTTCATAAATGTGTCAATACAAAATATAAGCCTTACATTTTTAAAATGTTGAAAAGACACAACAGTAAACTTGGAGCCAGAAGCTCTGACCTGTGAGGATCCAATCTCCATTTATGAGGTGTATGGTCTGTAGTAAGTCTGACCTTGGGTCACCCTTGAAAGCTTTAATTACTTCATCTATCAAGAAGGAGCTTGAACTAAATGATCTCTAAAATTCTTTCCAAATCTAAAAATTCAATTCTATTTACAAGTAGACAATCATTAAGCCATAATTTAAAATGAGGAGGAGGCATTTGACATACAGTCAAGATAATTAATTAACTCATTTGTTTTATGCATTTATCTTTAAAACTATATTCTGATATATAGAAAAGTCAGGTTAAACAACTAACTTCATAGAACACCATTACTCTTTTATGTCTGGTAGTTTCATGATATGAATTGACATTCACTGTCCTTAGGAGAAAGAAAAGAAAAATCTATCTTTACAACTAACCAGACCAATACAGAATAATGTCCAGGTCTGTTCCAATCACAACCATACTCCAACATTTACCATGCTTACTTCATTGAATAATTTTTTGGATGTTATATTAGTTCTTTGATGAATATTATCATAAGTTTCTAAATATCATCAGTATCATCTATTTAAAATAAACAGAACATGCTAGCTTTCATGGCCTGACAAAGATTCAAGATTTATATCAGACATTGCTGATAGTCTTATGATCCACAAATGACTCTACTGAGGAGATTTAGTCATTGCTCAGAATAGTGTTCTAGACCCTGGATCCACTATTTCTTTTGTTGATCCATTTGTCTGTAATGTAGTGATTATTTGGATTCTACCTCTTTAAGACTGGAAGGATTCTGATTTGTCCTTTGGTGTTTATCTGCAGATAGAAATTCCCAACCTAGAAACATAATATCCATCTTTCGAGCAGGAATTTGTGTAGAAATCTTTACAATTACTGGTAATCTTGCCTCAGATAAATCTCACTGGTTATGATACTGCAGCTGTTCAATGGTTAGAAATATTTTCTATATCCTATGCTAAATATGAATTCTTACTCTAATGTTAATTTCTAATTACCTTATATTACCCTGTCGAAGTCGCTGATCATAGCATCTTTTCATTGTTTTATAATTGAGTTTCTACTATTTATGATAGATATTATGATTCTTTGAAGAGCTGCAAAGATTAGTGAATGATCTGGTTAGTCTCAAATTTAGAGCCTTATTTAAACTGGTGCCTGGTCTTATGATCTGTCAACAG
The DNA here is from genome assembly GCF_000151885.1 of Dipodomys ordii. Classification (NCBI taxonomy): domain Eukaryota; kingdom Metazoa; phylum Chordata; class Mammalia; order Rodentia; family Heteromyidae; genus Dipodomys; species Dipodomys ordii. The sequence goes on from NW_012267264.1 coordinate 10,335,121, forward strand.
TTAGGAAGGGATCAAAAGGACCTCTTCTCCTGTCTATGGGTCAGAGAAAAGTTGCTGAAGAAACTTACTTTCAACCACATAAAGTTCAAAGGCGCTGGCCTGAATGGTGCATATATTTACCCAGGAACATGCAGGACTGATGAGTGTAAAGAGACTAGAGCAGTATGGCTCAGATGCAAGTCGTTGAATATAATTGATTTTTAATGAGCTGGCTACCTGCCACCAGATGTTCATCAATTAGATATGCTTTAAAAACCAACACAGCTGCTTGCTTCATGCTGCATATCCAGTAGCTGCAGTATTGTTATATAACGTAAATCATATCTATGTATGTGATTATGTATGCTGCTGCTCTCCACCAGTCATAATCTAGCCTTGTTATAATTGCTACCAGTACCACCTAGGTGTCTCTAATTCTAAATGTCCCAATTTAGGGTTTGCCTTTACAGCAGCAAATAATTGAAATTAATGTACATAAAGAATATCTTCCATCTGAAGATCATCAAGTTTTTAGAGCTACAGGGAACTTTAAGATTGCACTGTCTTGTGTCTCTTAAGAACTAGCTCATGAAAGGTGGAAGAATGAAGGGGTAAGGGCAAGAAAGGTAAGAAGGCAAGGGAGAATTCATTGGATATACCATAGAATCGAGAAATAGAAAGGAAGGAGTGGGTAGAAGGGGGAATGAAGATGTTGAAATGCTGATACAGATCAAGATGCATTTTGTACATAAACCACTTTAATAATGGAAAAAATCAGTACATAATCTAAATATTAAGAAAAGTGAGGAAGGAGTGAGTTGGGAGGGGTGGATAAAGATGTTGAAAAGAGTGATGTTGATTGCTACATTACATTCATAAACTGCTCTGGTGAATGGAAACTCCTTTGTACAACTACTTAAAGATAATAAGAATATTCAAGAAAAAGAACTAGTTAGTGATTTGATAAGTTAACTTTTTTGTCAATGTGCCTCTGTTTATCCTGTGTCTGCACTGTAGCATCCACTCTCTTCCTTTATTTTTCCTTACTTCCTCTCACTCCTTTTCCAGACTAAACTGACTCTCTTGCTCTTCTGATGGGTGTAACTTATCTGCAGAGGTGACATGTTGTTGAATCAACATCTCCAACAATAAGATAACCAAACAACCTCATTATTAGAAAGGAATAGGAAAACACTTTTAGGCACAAAGAAATAACTCTCCTAAAATATTTTGTAAGATAATTTTAGCTCTTCAAGGGAGAATAAATATTTCTCTCAGAGAGTTTTCTACCATTTCAGTCAGGTCATATTTTACAAGAACTTTGCAAGATAGCTAAAAATTTCACTGTTTATATTGTCATGGTGTATTATTTTAGATTTGTCTATTGGGTAATCTTGATTATAGGGTTGGCAAAGCCCAGGCCCAACAATCATCCCTCCCCCTTTCCACCCTCTCACCCCTTCTCCCCTACAGAGTCTCTAATGATCTTTGAGAAAGATTTGCTCTCTAGTGGCTACAGACTCATATATATATATATATATATATACATATATATATACATATATATATTCCATACTTTTTAAAATTTTTCTAAACATTATTGCTTCTGACACTTGCCCATCTCCCTTTTACAGGACTGTGATTTGAACTCATAGTGCTAACATTGATTCACACACCACCAGTCCTTTTTTTTTGGTTTTTTTTTTTTGTTGTTGTTTTGTTGTGTTTTTTAAGGGTAATGTCTGGATTCTCCCTAGGCATGCACCTGAACCACAATAGGCCTACTTTAGGCTTCCTTTAGTTGCTGATACCACAAGTATATGCCATCACATCCACTTTCTCTCAGTTTAGATGGTGTCTTAAGGACATTTCTGCCTAAGTTGGCCTGGAATTGCTTTCCTCCTCCACATCTCAGCTTCCCATGTAGCTTGTGATACCAGGCGCATACTAGTGCATTCAGCTATGGGTTGAGAAGTGGGTCTTGTGGGTGTCCTCAAAGTGCAATCCTCCCATTCTCAGCCTTCAAAACATCTAGGATGATGGACATGAGACCTTTACACCTGTAGTGGATTTTTTTCTTTTAATAATAATATAGTCTTTAAATATATAAAATGCAGCTGCCCCATTGTCATGACAGTCACTTTTAAATATTTTATTTTATACTTGCCTTCATGTATATGTATATGTATATATATATATATATATATATATATATATATATAATTTTTTTTGGTCGGTCGTGGGGCTTGAACTCTGGGCTTGGGAGCTGTCCCTGCACTCTTCAGCTCAAGGCGAGCACTCTACAATTTGAGCCACAGTGCCACTTCCAGTTTTCTAGTGTTTTTTATTGGAGATAAAACTCTCAAGGAATTTCATGCCTGGGCTGGCTTTGAACCGCGATCCTCAGCTCTCAACCTCCTCAGTAGCTAGGATTACAGGTGTGAGCCACCAGTGCCCGGCTATGCCTTCACATTTCTAAGTAGTATAACTTGCTATTACTTGATTTACCATGTGTAATAGTTACTTTTTTCCTTTTTTCAGAAGGTTTTCTAACAATCCCCCTACTACCAACATACTCAGCACAATTTTCTTTAGCTAAATAATGAAATATATAATTAAATAATTAGACAAAGATGGTTAAACTTCCTGTGTCATACATAATGATCCTACTTGATTTTCTGCAGAATTTGTATCTAAGATACATGGCTGCTCATTTTCCTTTTCCATTTTCTTCAATTTTGTTCATTTGTTTTCTTTTCTATACTCCTATCACTAATTTTGCAGTCTCAATTTTCTCTCCAGAGCTGTGAAATTACTCACAGTTCATTCAAATAATGATTAATTTGTAAATGTCTTTTCATTTTTTCCAGAAGAGCCTCATGAAGACTGAATTCTCCTGCACTGTTATGTACCCTCACAAAAAAGGTTTTGGTGTTGATCCTGTGGTGTTTGCTCTAACAGTTTAATTGTTGAGAACTCTGCTAGCATTCTGATACCTGACTCTTTGAATGTGTACTACTTATTTGCTTTGTTTTCTCCATTTAGTGGCTTCTCTTTAAATCATGTGTTCTGAGATGTCCTTCTTACTGCCTTGCTTAGATATTAGGGCATTCATTCTGGTCAGTAGTTTTTGAGTACTTTGCATATGGAGCCAGCATCCTTCTTGGCACAGAATTTGCTTTTAATACTATTGAACAAAGAGTTGCTCTGACATGGTTTTTCTTTATTTTTCTCTTTCTGAAATATGCTGCAGTAATTAGGAAAGTTTTTCACTGTATTTGATGTAGGTGTAATTTGGGGAGGGGAAGGGAAAAAATTGTTTAAATAGGGATACAGGTGGACCCATTGCAACAATGAGATGTACAAGACATTATGTGGAAAAATGAACTTTACAACTTTGGTGAGCAGGGGTGGGGGGGTTAAGGGGGTGGGTGGGAGTGGGGGAAATGAGGGCAAGGATGGGAAGGGGAAACAAAGGAGAAGGCAACAATGCTTGATAAGAAATGTACTCATTACCTTGCTAATGTAATTGTGACCCCTCTGTATGGTATTTCACAATTTAAAAAAAAGACTGAAGTCAGAGGTTTAGTAAACACATTACTTCCGTTATCAAGTCTAACATAAGAATTCATGATAAGATGACACATTTGCCTTAAACCTTGGTGACTTATGTCTAAAAATTTAGGTTTATTGTAATGTGGATTGTTAGTAAACTTTTTCTAAGGGGAATCTTTGTTATTTTTTCTTATTAATGAATCAGCTGTAAAATTTACAAAAAAAAAGAAATATACTCATAACTTTGCTCATGTAATTGTAACCCCTCTGTATGGTATTTTCACAATTAAAAAACTTATTAATAATAAAAAATAAAAAAGAAAGTTTTAGAAATAGCATTACCTGTTTTTGCATTATTTTTGTTAATCTCTTCATTTTCATTTTATTTTCTACTGCTTTGCTTACAGAATATTCTGATTTTATTTTAAACAATGCAAAATGGATAGGCACCGGTGGATCTTACCTGTAATTCTAGCTATTCAGGAGTCTGAGATCTGAGGATCAAGGTTTGAAGCCAGTCCAGGCAGGAAAGTCGATGAGAGTCTGGACTTTTAAGTAATCACCAAAAAGCCGGAAGTAGAGATGTGGCTCAATTGGTATTAGCCAAATAAAAACGCTCAAGTACAAGTCTCAGTCCCTGAGTTCAAGCCCCAGGACTAGCAAAAATGTACATAAATGAATAAAAATAGATAATGATTTACTTTCTCAAATTTGAGATACTGTTATTAAACCTTGACTATGAATTCTAGACATAAACATTTTCTTTTGTTTTTTATTATGAAAATACTGTACATGGCAAGATAATGAGTACATTTCTTATCAAGCATTGTAGCCTCCTCCTTTGTTTCCCCTTTCCATCCCTTCCCATCCTCCCCCCAACCCCCCACCTAATCCTCCCCCCCCCCACCAAAGTTGTAAAGTTCATTTTTGACATAAGGACTTATACATCTCATTGTTGCAATGGTCCACCTGTAAACATTTTCTTATAAACAGCTAAGCCATATACTTCTTATACCTGTATAACATTTTCTTCTTTTAAATATTACTTTCCATTTTGTGCTTCTTTGAAGTGACAATATTTAAAAATATGTAATAGCTAACTCCTAACAAGCTAACTCCTTGCAAAATATATTAGAATATATTTTTCTAAATATAAAATATCATGTCTTTTCTAGTTTTAATTTTGATGTTTTTGATCCATTTTATATGAAAAATGCAATGATTTATATATATATATATATATATTGTTTTCTATTGTTACAATTACATTCAGATTTATTTCTTTTGACCTCCAGTGACCAATCCTCTTTAGTTCCTTTATAGAATACTATAAAAAGAATACTCTCTTCTAATTTGAGCATTACTCCTAAACTCTAAGTACTGGAATGCTTCAGAGCTTTTTCCTTACATCTTTCTCTTCATCTCCACTTCTTCATAATTTAATCCATATCCATTACTTTGTATTATTTCCAGATTGAGGTCTCCTCTATTTATTTCTTTGTGTCCAACTGCTTTCTGAATTTCACTTTCAAATATCCAGTTATGTCTTGGCTTAAAAATCAGAAGATATATATATATATATATATACATATATGTACATATATACATGTATATGTGTTTATAATTGTACATAGATTAGTAAAATGTATTGCTGGTACAAAGTATACCTAGCATACAAGTCATAAAGAATAACAAAGACAAAGCTATACATTTTAACCTCAGCATAAGTAATTTGTTCTCAAAGATCCTTGTGTTGATTGTAAAATTTCAATGCTGATAATAGGTGAGTATCGATGCAACAGGAAAATTGGCTGATACTACAGTTCACATTATTAAGTAATACAAAACACAGCAAAAATCCTTGCATTTGAATTTCACTGTGTCATCAATGCTATGGGAAATTTCTTTATTGAATTACAGCAAGAAAATTCTCTTTAATTTGTTCTTATGGCAGTCATCATTCATCACCTCACAGATAAGATGGGATACACTTTTAAATTTAGACTGAAGTGTAAATATTTTTCATCACCTTCTTTCCCTCCCTCCCTCCATTCCTTCCTTCCTTCCTTGCTTCCTTCTTTCCTTTCTTTCTTTCTTTCTTTCTTTCTTTCTTTCTTTCTTTCTTTCTTTCTTTCTTCCTTTCTTCCTTTCTTCCTTTCTTTCATTTTTTTGCCAGTCCTAGGGCTTGAACTCAGGGCCTGGACACTGTCCCTGAACTTCTTTTGCTCAAGGTTAACACTCTACCACTTGACTTACCACTTTCAGCTTTTTCTGCTTAGATGGTACTGAGGAATTGAACCCTGAGCTTCAAGCAATCTAGGCAAGCACTCTACTACTAAGCCACATTCCCAGACTCTGCAACATTTTCTAAAGTACAAGACTCAACAAAATAATAATTGAAGTTCTGAATTAGCTACTGCTAATTCTGCTAATGAACATGCTACACAGTAGTCATTTTCCCCCCCAATTTGTCATTTCTGATGTGACTGAATGTGGATTTGAGAAAACACAAGCATTGGCATAACCCTCGGCTGATATTTCTACCACAAATCAAAAGGAAAGACCTCAAGGAAATAAATATTTGTAAAATCCAGTTGAATTTAGGAAATGGTGAGTTTGAGTTTTCTACCTTTGTTTTATTATAATTTATTTAAATATAAACCTCCAGCATTTATTTTTAATGTAGACTCCAAATGGCAATTCGTTTGTAAGTTTCAGAGAACTAAAAACATCTCCAGGGTTTTTCTATGACTTCTGTGATGAATTACGATGAAAATAAACTTTTTTAAAAAACACACAATGATCCTCTGGTTTTTGGAGGAGAGAAGCTGGAGTTTTATGGTAGTAAAATCAAATTGCTAAGAGTTACTTTCTCGCTTTATAGGAACAGGAGGAAATTTGTTTCCTCACCTTATTATTCATAATTCAACCTACAATGTTAGTTTCCTCTTGCTATTTAAACTGAATTTCACAGTTTCTTGGGCCTAGGATATCCATGGGAATTTTTTTTTTGGGGGGGGGGCGGGAGGGAGATAGTGTTTTGTCTTCCAGAGGTTCCTTCTTGACTTCCTTTAGAACTTAAAATCTATAGTTGTCACTGCTCAAATCTATATTGAGCTCTTACTGAAATAGTAAAATGTATTTTTATTTCCAATGTGCTCATATTTGCTTCTGTCATCTATGAATGAAGCAACCCAAGAATGCTCTGATTTCTCTAATAGCACTCAGGTACCTTGAGAAAGTTCTTATTAGTGTCAAATACTGACCTAATCATTCTACCTAGACTTTAAAGACTCTAGTTCCAAGGACCATCTGTCCCTCTCCCTCATGCTATTTCCTTTCATTGCTATTTGCTTTCATAAAAGCCATTTACATTCTGAGCAAGACAAAGAAATATGAAATTCTTATTTTTAAAAAGTTTACCACCTATTTATGATATATAGGTTGGAATAGTTGAGATGATGCTAAGTGAAATGAACCCCAATATGGACACAAGAAGTTTTTCTTTGTTGTTGTTGTCTTAGTGTACTATATGATTTCTTTTTGTTTCTTTTGTATGTTCTTCCTCCTATGGTATATCCCCTGTTGTCACTGTATTTAATTTTGGTACCCTGCATCATTTCTTTTATTGTGAAAATACTGTACAGAGGAGTTACAATTACATGGGCAAGATAATGAGTACATTTCTTATCAAGCATTGTTGCCTCCTCCTTTGTTTCCTCTTCCTATTCCATACCCCCACCCCCCTACCCTCTTCCCCCCACCAAAGTTGTAAAGTTCATTTTCAACATAACGACTTGTACATCTCATTGTTGCAATGGGTCGACCTGTATCCCTATTTAAACGATTTGCTTTTACCCTTCCCCTCCACAAATTATAACAACATCAAATACAGTGAAAGCAGGGGTTATACTGTGGGGGAGGGACATACAAAGCAACAATGAAATCATCTTATAAATGTGTTAGAAACAATCGCATGAAAGAGAAAAACATTTGAATACATATCTTAAGGTTCATTTCCCTAACATCAACTTATCTGACCTTTTCTGCTTGACTCATACATATACTAGATATTGCAAATAAGGGAACCCATGGGACCTATGTTTCTTTGGGCCTGGCTTACTTCACTTAATATAATTTTTTCCAAGTCTTTCCATTTCCTAACAAATGGGGCAATGTCATTCTTTCTGATGGAGGCTTAGAATTTCATTGTGTATATATCCTACATTTTCTTGATCCATTCATCTACTGAGGGGCATCTGGGTTGGTTCCAGATCTTAGCTATGGTAAATAATGCTGCAATAAACATAGTTGTGCTGGTAGCTTTAGTGTGGTCTTGTTTGTAAACATTTGGGTAAATGCCCAAAAGTGGGATTGCTGGGTCATAGGGGAGCTCTATGTGGAGTCTTTTGAGGAACCTCCATACTACTTTCCAAAGTGGTTGAACAAGTTTACACTCTCACCAACAATGCAGTAAGGTTCCCTTCTGCCACATCCCCTCCAGCATCTGTTGTTATTAGAGTTCTTGATTATAGCCATTCTAACTGGAGTGATGCGGTATCTCAATGTTGTTTTGATTTGCATTTCTTTTATGGCTAGAGAGGTTGAACATTTCTTCATGTGTCTATTGGCCATCCTTTTTTCATCTTCAGAGAAGTTTCTCTTTAAGTCTTTCGCCCACTTATTTATTGGGCAGTTAGTTGTTTCTTTGAGGATTTGTTGTTGGGAGATTTAATTTTTTGAGTTCCAGGTATATTTTAGATATGAGACCCTTGTCCATTGTATGGTTAGTAAAGATCTTCTCCTAATCTGTGGTCTTTCTATTGATCTTGCTAGCTGTGTCCTTTGCCATGCAGAAGCTCTGCAACTTCATGCAATCCCATTTGTCTAACCTTTCTTTGATTTGTTGTGTCTCTATTCAGAAAATTTCGGCCCGTGCCAAGGAGACCTAGCGTTTTTCCTATTCCATCCTGTAATGATTTCAGAGTGTCTGCTTTTACTCCAAATTCTTTGAGCCATTTGGAGTTGATTCTGGTGCAGGGTGATATATTCTTATAGCTTTAGTTTTTACAAGTAGTTAACCAGTTTTGGCAGCACCATTTACTGAAGAGGCTGTCTTTCTTCCATTCTATTGTTTTAGCTCCCTTATCGAAGATTAGATGGCTATAGGTCTTTAGGTTCGTTTCTGGGTTTTCAATTCTATTCCATTGTTCCTAAGGCCTGTTCTTGTGCTAGTACCAAGCTGTTTTGATTACTATGGCTTTATAGTAGAGTTCGAGATTTGGTATTGATATTCCTCCAGCAGTATTCTTTCTGTTGAGAATCGTTTTTGCTATTCATGGTCTTTTATTGTTCCATATGAATTTTTGGAATGCCTCTTCTATTTCCTTGAAGAATGAGGTAGGGATTTTGGTACACTGCATCTTGTATATACATTTATCTAATATGGGGAGGGGAAGTAGAATAACAAAATGCTGAAACAGGGACACAGAATGACCCATTGCCACAATGATACTCACAAGACACTATGTTGGAAATGAACTTTACAATTTTGGGTGAGGGAGGAGTGGGGGAAATGGGGGAGTGAAGGGATAGTAGAAGAAAAACAAAGGCAAGGGTAACAATGCTAAACAAGAAACGTACTCATTACCTTACTCATGTAACTGTAACCCCTCTGTACAGCATCTTTATATAAAATTTAAACACATATATAACACAATGAATACTTGTTTGTGCAAATAAGGAATAATCTGAAAATTGTTTCCCACTTCTAAGTGGAGTTAAGGCTGACTGTTGTGGAGGATAAACATGTTGGGGGTACACAATTAGAATAAAGAATAGTATCATAAATAAGAGGATATGGGATAGAAAATGTAACTGAAGCAGAGGTATGCTCACAGCTGATACTGAATTGAATGTTATCAGATTTGGGCCCATGTTTGCACACATGATTTCTTAGTCCAAATCAAGTTGCCTGGATAGGTGTAAGGCACTGGGTAGTTTAATCAGAACAATCTATCAGTCCTGGACTTGGACTCAGTGCCTGGGCTCTGTCCCTGAACCTCTTTGTGTTCAATGTGAGTGCACTGCCACTTGAGCCACAGTTCCACTTGTGGCTTGTTATAAGTAGTTTTATTGGAGATAAAAGTCTCATGGACTCTTTTGCTGGGGCTGGCGTCCAACTGTGATCCTCAGATCTCATCCTCCTGAGTAGCTAGGATTACAGGCATGACCCACAGGCACCTAGCTGAACTTATTTTATGTGAGAAGAATAAATGTGAGTCTACAATCTAGTGTAAATTTGTTCTTCTTAATAGAGAGAAGACAAGAAATATAATATTTTAATACAATGTCTATCAGTAGGATTGCGATTGTTTTTATGCACTGGGCACACCCCTGATATTTGATACTTACTATGAAATGAAGCAGACCTTTCACAATTTCAAATCAACAGATCAGATTTTCATGCTAGACAGCTTTCAGGGATTCTGGGTATAATTAGCAGGTGATCAGTTCCATTTTCAGGGCACCAAAGTCATAAGAAATACACTTTTGCAAATACGTTTGGAGTTATAATTAAACCCCTGTTGCCACAATAGGCTGCGCCTATTTCACATCGCATACATGTGATTAATACAAAGAAATGGAAAATGTCAACATAAGAGTCAAAACTCACATTTACAGCTCTTTGCTATTCTGAGATGACATCTGAAAACGAGCAGTTTGGAGTGAGTATTTTTCCATTAGCATTGCTGATCAGCATGTGCTATCAATTCACTATTGACTTCAATTATGAGCAGTTACTATAGGAGTTTTCCATTAACTTTAGTGATTGGCATTGGCTAAGAAATTTCCGCACTTTCTATGACCAATATTTGCTAAAACCTCTCCTACTAAATCTTTGGCCACTCTCTACTTTGATTTGGATTTGGGTTCTACTTACTGTTGTTTTTTAAACTTAATTTAATTTTTAAAAATTAATTTATATTTTTTATTATCTTCAAGTAGTTGTACACAGGAGATTCAATTCAACGTGTCAGTTTATGACTCTAATGCATCTTGAATAATGTCACTGCTTTCTTCATTCTCCTCCATCTCTCCCAACTCCAGCCATCCTCTTAATTTTCCTACTTCCATTTTCACATGTATGTATGGAATATTATGACAGCATTCACTCAACCTTCCTCTCACTATTTCTCTATCCTACCTCTCCCTAACCTTATTACTACCTTCTACCTGACAACACAAATTCTAGCTTCTTGGTATTTCTTTTATTATCTTTAATTTTAATGGTTAGCTGGAACTCATTTTTTGCCACAAAATAGCAAGAGCAGTTTCTATGGTCGCCATTTTTCTGGCTGCAGATGTATTTTAAATTTCAGCCAAATCAATTAGGATATAGAAAACAAAGGAATTTTGTAGAGGCAGAGCACATTTGTAATAAAAGACATAAAGCATCACAATATTGGAGTCCTATAGAACATTTGATGAGCAAAATTCCAGCTCTGAACTAATTTAACAATACCTATGTTAAATAGCTATCAGCTACCAGGCAATTATTTATAGCTGATGAATTTTGAGAAATGTTGTTGCATGTTAATTTACTATTTTTCATTCCCCAGGGCTGAGAAAGAAGTTGGATAGGAATTGAAAGGTGAATAATCTCTTCTTGAACTGAATAGTCTTTTCTAAGAAATTTACTTTTATACACATATAGTGAAATAATTATAACAGTCAGATAAATTTACATTTCAATCACTTTCATTCCATAATTATCCATTTGGTGATGAAAGCATCTAAAATTGTGTCTTTTAGATTTTCAGTATGCAACACAATAATTTTTACTGTAATCTTCATGCTGAATAGTTTTTCTTTAGACTTAACCTATTTAATTGCAAATTCGTACCTTTCTACCTATTCCTTATGTCCACCCCCTCCCCCGCTTAGGAACAATTTATACTACTCTCTGTGACTATTTGTTTAACTTTATTTCAGATTTTGCACAGAAATCAGATCATACAGTGGCTCCATCATCCAGCTCTCAAACCGCTTTCTTTGACGTGTCTCCCATTTCTGTCTTTAGCATTTGCACTCCTCTTACCCATTAAGCATGGTGCATCTTCTTTCCTGCTCACCAAGCTATAAATAGGCTATGTTGTCCTCTCTTTCCTGCAAGAACTGTTTATTAATATTATTTGCCTTCCCTCTGGATTGTGGCCTGTTACCCTTCATTTGCAGAGGACTGATTTTCAGCTAGGCACAACAGGGAAACTTGGTTTGGGTTTCTCTTTTGGTCTTTCTGTGGTATTTATATTCCTTAGTTATTTTTGCCTGTTTGTTGTTTGGACTGGATCGATGTCATTAAAAATATTCAGAACTCTGTACCATGTAAACTGCTCAGGTCTAAATGAGGGAAATTCTGTGTTTCTTAGAAAGTAAACATTAGTAGTTGAAAATTTTCATTTACAAAATATAGGATGTATTTTTAACATGTTATTTTAATTTATAGGTGCAATCCTTCCATATTCTTTTAAACTTTCCTCCCCTGATGCCTTAATGATCTTGCTTGAAAAGTCTGGATCTCATCAACTTTTTTTTCTTCTGAGTGGGGATTTCAGGTTTAAAGTTTATGTTGAGCTAGAGTTACCTTGCAAATGACATTTCCCTACATTGCAGCTAAACTTAATAGATTAAAAAAATCAGAAGTCAATTCTGCATGTGGTTTTATCACTTAAGAATGCATTCCATCACAGAAACATTCTAAGGAAAACTTTATAAACTTTGAACTTGATCATGCACTCTGTATGGCTCTCCATTTTAATAGTATGCGTACCAATCAGTCATCTTCCTCATAAACCAGCTCCTTTTGAGACAATCCAGAAAGACACTCACAGCTATGATATAATGGCACCTTTGTCAGGGAACTTGGGTTCCCACCTCTTTAATGCACATTTCATAAGCATTCATGGGGCACTAAGTTGTTAGTTTTATGCTTTCTGCTTTAAAAGAACCAGAAGGTGAAGAAGATTACCCTTGGCAGTTCTGCTCCATACCATCTCTTTGTTGTCATTCTTGGAATGTCTCAGAAGGTTTTATTAGGTAAAAGTCCCTATATATCCCAGGTGTTGGCCATATGTTGAGCATTGCATCCACAAACAGAAAAAAATGGTTATATTTTCAAATCTGACTTCTACAAGTGTAACAAATCCTACAGACTTGTTAGTATGTAACTGTGAAAATTTTTACATAGTGTGAACTCTCTTTGCAAGCTAAGTTAAAAGCCAAAGGAAAATAGGACAGCCCACTCATACTCTTCCACTCTTCTATTGTGCCAAAGGAAAGTGTGTGTGAGGTTTAGAAAGTGTAGCTCTTCCTCAAGTCCACCTTAATAAAGAATGATATTGGGGGAGGGATGAGGAAAGTGTGGTTTTCATATGGTCAGGTTTTTTTTTTTTAATCATAGAAGAATGATTTGTGAGTATCCAAACCTTCCACAGTAGTGCTGAAGTTCTGGACACATTTGCTCAGTTTTGTGGTAAAACAAATTGATTTGACATCATTTAGTAACATTAAGTTATTTTCAGTTTGATTGCAGAAAGATATCATTTTATGTTCATCGGTGTCAATTTAAATTATTTATATAACTAATTAAAATTGTGGACATAATTGTGAATTTGGGCACAAACCAAGTGAATTATCAGACAACTTATAAATCCCAAATTTCATGTCCTCTTTGCCCCATTCAGAAACTGCTATCACAAATATAAAGTTCTTTTTATTGCAAAAATAAAAAAATATGAAGCTGGTTCCTGTCTTCCTTATTTAAAAAAATATATACAGAGGGGTTACAGTCAGGTAATGAGTACATTTGTTTTTGAAGTGTCACCACTCCCCTTCTATTTCCCCAGTTTTTTTTCTCCTGATCCCCTTCCCTCTCAAGTTGTATATTACATTTTCAAGATAGTGTCTAGTGAGTGTCACTACTGAATCAGTTCTTCTTTTGTTCCACCATTTCTGTGCTTCCCCTCACCTTCCTCAAATCAGATAACATTACATATAAAACAAAAGGTGCAGAAATATAAAACAGCAAGAAAAGGGGGAAAAGAGAAAAAAAAGAAAACAAGCACAGGGCTGGGAAGGTGGCTCAGTGGTAGAGCGCTTGCCTTGCATGCTCAAGGCCCTGGATTCGATTCCTCAGCACCACATAAGCAAAAAGAAAAAAGCCAGAAGTGGCACTGTGCCTCAAGTGGTAGAGCGCTAGCCTTGAGCTGAAGAGCTGAGGGACAGCGCCCAGGCCCAGAGTTCAGGCCCCACAACCTGACCTCAAAAAAGAAAGAAAGAAAGAAAGAAAACAAACACAAAAAGTAAAATAAAATAAAACCTCATTTCCATTTCATTAATTCCATTTCAATATGCATCGTTTTATATGATCATATACACATGGCTATTGAGCATCTGTGAACCTCTCAAGAATATCTTCCTTCAGTCCAAGTGTAGTTTTTTTTGTGTTTTGCTATTGTTTTTACTTGTAGATTTATAGGCATATACTAATGACTACAAATGAGGGAAAACATGCAAACCTATGATTTGTTAATATAATTTTTCCAAGTCTTTCCATTTCCTTATGAATGGGGTAATACTGTTCTTTCTGATGGAAACATAGAGTTCTATTATGTGTGTGTGAGACTATATATATATATATATATATATATATATATATATATATATATATATCACATTTTCATGATCAATTTGGTTACAGAGGGGCATCTGGGCTGATTCCATACCTTAGATAGGTTAAATAATACTGCAATGACAATGGTTGTGCTGGTAGCTTTAGTGTGGTCTTGTTTTTGGTCAACTAGATAAATGCCCATAACCATAATTGCTGGCTCATAGTCTTTTGAGGAACATAATTTCAGGTTCTCTTTTTTTTCATGGTCTCTGCTGAGAAATCTATAGTTATTCTGATTGCTTTTCCTTTATAGATAATTGATATTTTCTCCCTGACAGTTTTAAGGACTCTTTCCTTAGTTTCTACTGATCCTGCGAGGATTACAATATGGCGGTGGGATGTCCTTTAGGGCCTTGTCTGTTTGGGGTTCTAAAGGCTTCTTGTATCTGAATGGGCCTATCATTTTGGATGTCAGGGAAGTTCTAGAATTCTGTTAAATATGTTTCCTATCTCTTTACTTGCATCCTTCTCCTTCATCAGTACTTAGTCTTAATAGTTCTGATTTAGTCCTGAATTACCTGCAAACTCCTTTCTTGTTTCATGGATTTGCTCTGAATAATTGCCTCTTCTTTTTCTATCTTTGATTCCTGAGACTCTGTTTTCTACATCATCCATTCTGTTATCAAGTCTGTTACTATGTTTTTAACTTCATGCCTTCTAATTGATTATTTTTGATGGCTTCTCTTTCTTTACTGAAATTTTCTTTTTGGTCTTGTATGGACTTATTTATTTCTTTGATTTGTTTATTTTTCTCTTCTCTCATATCCTTTAGCTGAGTGACTATTTTTCATTGGACTCCCTTTCCTTCTCTTAGAATTCGTTTATCTCTGTTTGTGGGCTCCATGAATCCTCTAATAATTTTTGCTTAGTCTCATCATGCTCATGTATACCCTTGTGTTGGCTTTCTATCTTTTCAATAAACATATTTATCTGCAGTGTTTTGAAAGCATTTTTAGATCCTCAAGTACTTCATTGTCTGCTCAATTGCCTACTTATTTTCTGTGGGAATTGAGCTTACTTGACTTGCCATTTTTCTTGCTTTTATGGATTGCTCTACTCATTTGGAGACAAATGAACTCAAATCCTAAACCACAACTTGATAGAATATAAAGTCAAAAACCACCTCAGGACCCTATAATTGCATAGACTTAAAATCAGAGATTCTAAATTATGATAGGTATTCTTTTATTTAAATACTCCTTCACTTTTGTTTGGGGAGGAATACTGTGGTACAGGAAAGGAGATTTTATATAGTAGCCAATGAGCAAATTTGTTGTAAGAGTTAGGTAAATCAAACCAACCAAAAAGGTAATAGGATGAACCAACTATACAGAATCAAAATGAACAAAAATACAGTCCAACAAACAGGCAAATAATAAGGGAACAAATGAATAATGATAAGAAAGAAAAGGAGAAAGACCAGAAGTAAAGGAAAACAAATAAAAATAAATTAGAGGAATATAGAGAGAACTAGAGGAAGGTGAAAAAAAGAATAAAAGAATAGTAAAAAGGGAAGGATAACATGAAAAAATAATAAAAAATAAAAAATGAACAATTAAATATATAGCCATAATGAAATCTTCACATAAATAAGGAACAAGTTTAGCAATCACCCTAGACTGAATATCTAAGACTAAACAAAACAACAACAAAAATAAAATACATGAACAACAAAAATAAAAATACATGAACAATAACTAAAAACAGCAGAAAAAGCAACAAACATAAAAGAAATAACAAAAATATGAATTCTCCAATTTGTTTCAGGGACTTTGTGTCTCCTGATGTCTGGCATGCAGAATTTAAATGGAGCATCAATTTTTCTTTTAAATTGCTGAGATCTGCAGCTGTTCTTGTAGCCAAGATCTAAGCAGCCCTTGGGGTTGGAGTTCCTTATCTCACGGGGGTGGGGGGAGATCTGATGTTTGTACGTTGGGATCCACACTGCTTAAGTGCAAGGGGTTGGGGTAGAGTTAGATTCTGAAGGCTTCTTTATATGGAGTTTTTTGTGGATGCTACCTAGATTACCATTCTCAGTACAACTGGGAAATAATTAGGTTTATAAGGCCTGTCTGTAGTTTGCTTATAAATCAAAGACAAAAGATGAATTCTCTAATCAGTTTGAGTGGCCAGAAAAACATTCTGCCTTACAAAATTGGAGTCTGCAGCTTTCCTCCAAGTTTATATTAGGCAGAACTGAGGGGTGTGGCTCTTCAGTTTACAGATAGGAGATGGTCTTAATCTACAGCCTAGTTTCTGCAGAGAATTTGGATGTGGGTGTGGCTGCAGAGTATCTGGAATCTACTGCTTTCCAGATATGGGAGGGTGGCTAGCCTCTGGGTTTCTACTCTCAAAAAGGCCTGGAAAGACACTCATCTTTTAAGACCTGTCTTTTTTTTTTTCCAGTGAGATTTTAGAGACTTTTGGTATTATAATTCCAAGGTTCTCTGCTGACTGCAGGCCTCTCTTGTCTTTCATAAGATATTCTGTTTGTTTAGTTTCTCCTTTAACAAATAGCTGATTATAGACAAATAATATAGTTATTCGCCATGATAGTTTATACAGGTCTCTAGACATTCACATAGTGAGTTCAGAGGAGGATATGCATAGCAGCAGATCACGAAGGCTCAATATAACCATATAAAGTAATATGAAATGAAATCCAAGAAAAAGAAACAAGTTTGTTGTTGTTTCTGTTGTTGGTGTTTGTGTTGTATTTTCTTTTTTTGTCATGTTTGTTAGTTTGTCTTTGGGAGGGAAGGGGGCCACGGAAAAGGTGGGACAAAGATTGAACAAATACAACAGGGGTAATTACTAGACTCTGTGGAAAATGTACTATATATCTTGTGGATAGAAATGGGTGGGAAAAACTGGGAGAGTGCAAGGGAAGGGAAGACATGGTTCAAAAAATGGTTTTACTTTCTTGCTATTGTTTCTAACATATTTACAAGATGATTTCTTTATTGCTTTGTATGTACCTCCCCCACGGTATAACCCCTGTTTTCACTGTATTTGATGTTGGCATAATTTGGGGAGGGGAAGGGAAAAACACATTGTTTAAATAGGGATACAGGCGGACCCATTGCAACAATGAGATGTACAAGACATTATGTTGAAAAACAAACTTTACAAGTTTGGTGGGGGGTGGGTTGGGAATGAAGGAATGGTAGGGGAAAAACAAAGGAGGAGGCAACAATGCTTGATAAGAAATGTACTCATTACCTTGCTCATATAATTGTAACCCCTCTGTATGGTATTTTCACAATAAAAAACTTTAAAAATTATACATATATATATAGAGAGAGAGAATTGTACTCATTACCTGACTCATGTAACTGTTAATCCCTCTCTATCATAATAATAATAACACACACATAACTAAGTCATATACTTAAAAATTTTACCATTACTTTTATTTTTCATCTTTTGTTAAAAAAGCAACAGAAGAAAACTTGGATTTTCTTGTGATATCAGAAAATTAAACTCAAGGAAAGTAATAGTAAATTTAGACTATTGCCATATAATTGGTTTGCAGTTGAAATGCCCTTCATCTTAGATTGTATTTACTCTACATAAACCCATTTCATTTCCAGTCCATCCTAATGTACATTGCACTTTACTCAAATGTCCTTCAGAATAACCTGATATTTAGCATTTACTCATTCTCAGGTGTTCAATTTACATGCATTTGTGCATTTGATTCTTCACTAAACTGAGCACCTTGAAAGCAGGCACTTTGGATGAGGCCTCTGTTATAAAGCTAAATATATACCAGCAAAGTGAATAACTATATTGATCAATTTATGAATGGAGCAGGACAAGTAATATTCAAATAAATTATCTTGGTTAATAAGAATTTCAATGAAAATGTCTTTCTTCACTATTTATAAATATAATTTTTGTGAAAGAATGCTGCTTTGTTCAGTATTAGTTTATTCATAAGGGTTTCCCCCCTCCTACCTTTATTACTGCTTCAAATAATACAACATAGTGCCTGTACTTCAACATTTGTCCAGGCTTAATTTGTGCTAATCAGAGCACATTTCTAAAATTTCATTTTCAATAATATTAAGTACATTCTGATTAATAACATACACTAAGTAAGTAACTCTAAGTCTGTCTTTAGGGCTGAACAGAGTCCAATATAATTGGGAAGGAAATGATTTCTGTTGGTATTCCTTGGACCTAGAGGTAGAATTGACATTTGATTATATGTAGTGATGTGGCCTCTCTGCTGAAAGATAAATTCAATGTAATTCCTACAAACAAGCAACAAACACCTGACTTTCTGGATCTGGTTGTGTTGTGCTCCATGATGGGACACGCCTTTGCAATGTCACTCTGTGTTACCCAGGTGGAGCTGTGCTATCTTATTAAATGACCATGGAGGAAGGCCTATCCACAGTCATTACAAAGCACTTTCATGCCACATTTGCAAAGGAGGGGAGAACTGACCACATTCTGAACTATTTGTCCTAGTAAGCCTATAAGGGAATCAAAGAACATAGGAGCCAAAAGAATTACACATACTTTCCTTGTTTCAAAATTAAATTTCAAATTCCCAAGTACATAGGAGTAATATGCATTTTATCTGATAAGGATTATACAAGGCCTTGGAACAGACTATACTCAGAAATAAAAGTCTTCCTTCAAAAATACTTCCAATATTCTTAATAATCATTCAAGTCTTCCAATTGATATCCCTACTTTTTCCATAAAACCTGCTAATAATTATTCTTTGTGATAATTCAAAGCTATCTTTTAAAATGACATGTTGTATAAATTACTATCCCCAATTAATAGATGTGATGAATGTCTATCTTTAGCTTTGTTCTTGTGATATTTTCATCAAAAATAGTAGCTCTCAATAAGAATCTTTCTTAAATTATTACATTATGTGATACTATGTAAAAGAAATCCATTGTGTTGGTCATTTTTCTAATGATTTTAATAGTATTTTTTCTATTGATACACCTTGCATATAAATTCATTTTTAATGATCTGCATAAAGAACAGAACAATATTACATAGGTACATCTATCTAGTGATTTTACAGTAATTACTGATGCATGGAACAGAATATAACCTTTTGGTTATATTCTGCAGTAAAAGGAATAGGTTAGAGAGGTTTTTATGCAAATTAGAAATGCTCTGTGTTGGAAGCCTAATTGTACTTTTTATTGTTAGACAAGTCAATACTGCTTTAATACACATTTTATAAGCTCCTTGCTGAAATTGTATATGAAAGGGATTGGTTTCCATAGATGAAAGGCATAATCTTAACAATGAGGCCACATAAGCAGAGTGGTTGAAGTACTGATAAAGGATTTGTTAGCTCCAACACTGAATAAGCCTTATTAGCTTTATTAGCCACTACTGTTTGACCCACTACTATTAAATGTATGAGTCACAGGCTTTGCAAACTAGGACAAGCCAATTTGTATTTATCTATTTAGAGTAAACATGATCTAATATGAATAGCATTGCTACTGCAAAGAATAAGGACCATATTTTATACTCTGTTTTTCCTTCATTCATAGGGAATTACTTGCTTATTAGAGATTTGAATTTTCCAAAACATTTATTATCACAGTATTCAGAATCCAAAATATCAAAGATAATATTCAGTTAATTTTGCAATCAACCCCAGTTGTATGTGAGAAGAATTGCAAATAGTTGTTGTAACATTATAGAAATTCAAGAAATTAAAATAATTTTAGCAGGAATTTTAATAAATTTGAATCATACTGGGAATCATACAGTTATCAAAAAGAAAAATAAAAAAGAATTAATGCTCAGACACTCACATTGTGTAAGAGAGTTAGAGCAATGCCCACATAGATATTATAGCTGTCACAAATCCTCTCTACTTTTACTTTGTGCTTTTCAAAACTTTTCCTGTGTTTTTGAGACACATGAATTTATGATATGTTTATTGATTGCTTTCTCAGATTTCTATTAGGAATCTTGAATGAAAAAAATAATTTCCTTTTCAGGCCACATTTAGAAAAATATTTATCATATATATATGTATATATGTAGTGTAACCAATATAAGAATTAAGCCTTAAATGTAATAAAATAGAAAACCATAAATAAGCACAGAGGTATTAAAATATATATTAATATGATCCTGTAATTAGGAAAGACTGTATTCATTCATTGCTTTTTATATGAAATAATATTAATGTTTACTATATTCTAAGAAGTGCTCTGGATACCAGAAGTATAAAAAGGAAATAGTAAGAAATATTACAATGTAGCAATATTTTCAAAATGGACACATAGAATTTAGGAATGGTTTTTGTGTGGATTTAAAAGTATGTATGCAGTCAGTAACTGGCCAATAAAAACGTATGTAGCCTAGTTGAGAAAAGAAAAGTCAACTGAAGAATATGTGTGTAAGAGACAAAAAGTAAGAGATTGGTATGTAATACTGTTATACAAAAGCTCAATATTTAGCAGTGTGTATTGACAAGGATTCTGTACCATAGATTTTACTCTCAGAGTATCTTGGATTATTTGACATTTGTTATTACTTAGGTCTTAATCAGTCTAACCTATACTTTAGAAGATAGCAAACTGTTCTTAACAATAAAAACCTAATGTTTCTTGCTTTTGTCTTCAGTAGATATCTCTCTTTGGCTTCTACAAAAGAAAACAGCATTGAAAAGACAAAAATAGAAAACAGGTAGAAACTTGAGGCTGAATGACTAATATTTGTGATTGGGTCATCATTTACAACCAAAGGGCTTTGATGTAGAGATCAAGAGATCAAAATATCTATGACTGAACAGCATTAATAAGAACAATTGAGAAATTTCTATGCAAACAGAGTATTGAAAATATAAACTTGTATTGGAATTATAGTATATTAGGAGTATCATATTGTTTGTTCCATTAAAAGATATAATGCTGTTCTCAAGAAACCTCAGTCTAAAATCATATAGTCCTTTCTGTTCTCTGTTAAAGTTAGATAATATTTTAAAATTTTATTGTCAAGATGATGTACAGAGGGGTTACAGCTATATAAGTAAGGAAGTAATTACATTTCTTGTCTAATTTGTTACCCCTTCCCTCATTTTTCTCCCTCTTTCCCTCCTCCCAGATGCCCCTCAAGTTGTACACATCATTTCCAACATACTGTCTTGTATCATTATTGCTTTGTACTTTGTCCTTTGTCATTCCATTTTGTTGTTCCCCTTCCCTTCTCTAGTTCAGGTAAATGTATATACAATATGCAAAGTACCAAAATCAAATACAGTGACAAGAGGGGATAAACCATAGGGGGAAAACATTCAATAGGAAAAAAAATCACGTAGTACATTGAGACCAATCACAACAAAGATAAACCTCTTGTGTCCATATCCTGGAGTTCATATAGCTTAACATCATCTTATCTTGTCATATGTACATAGTTATTGAGCTATTATGCTCATCTGCTAAGATTATCCTATATGTAACTAATTATTACAAATAAGGGAGACCTTGGGACCTATGTTTCTTTGGGTCTGGCTTACTTCACTTAATATGATTTTTTCCAAGTCCTTCCATTTCCTTACAGATGGAGCTGTGTTGTTCTTTCTGATGGAAGCATAAAATTCCATTAAGATAGATAGGTAGATAGATAGATAGATAGATAGATAGATAGATAGATAGATAGATAGATAGATAGATAGATAGACAGACAGACAGACAGACAGTTATCACATTTTCTTGATCCATTTATCTACTGAGGGGCATCAGGGTTGGTTCCATATTTTAGTTATAATAAATAATGCCTCAATAAACATAGCTGTGCTGGTCGCTTTATTGTGGCCTTGTTTGTGGTCTTTTGGGTAAATGCCCAGAAGTGAGATTGCTGGGTCATAGGGGCTTTGTGTGGAGTCCTTTGAAGAACCTCCAAATTGCTTTCCAGAATTGTTGAACAAGTTTACACTCCTACCAACAGTAGTAACATTTCCTTTTGGCCACATTCCTTCCAGCAACTGTTATTACTATATTTCTTAGAATTCAAAAAATTAAATCCCCCAAAAACAAATCCTTAAAGAAACAACTGTCCTATTAATAAGTGAGCTAAAGACTTAAAGAGAAACTTCTCTGAAGAGGAAATAAAAATGGCCAATAGACACATGAAGAAATGCTCAACATCTCTGGCTGTAGTTGACAAATTAAAATAACATTGAGATTCCACTCACCCTAGTTAGAATGGCTATAATCTAGATAAAAATTTCATTGTCTAGAACATGTGCACTCATATTCTAACTTAAAAACAAAACACCTTGACGTAGATTATCCTTTATTTTTGACTAAAATATAAAAAGAGCCATAAAAGGTCTAGGTCTAGGCCATATTGAAATTATAAAATATAGATTCTCTATATATTGAAAGGAAAGTTATGGAGGAAATAATGTAGAAAACATCAGTTTGAGCCACATGAAGTATAAATACTTTGCTTCTATTTTTCTAAATAATATGGTCCAAAACAAAAGAACAAAAAAGTTAAAAAGGGAAAAATTATAGGAAACGCTTTTAATCTGTGTCAGGATAAAGGTAGAGAAATGTTAAGGAACAAACATAAAGAAGAACATCCTTTAAAAACAAGACAAGTTATATAAATGAGGCAGTAACTCAGAGTGAATGGAATAGAAATATTGAGAGGAAGAAGGAGTATCTGAAATGAAAAAAGTCAGTCTTTTGTAACAGTACATGTGACATGCAGGATAACTCTATTACCATATTCATAAATGCCCATAAAGTCAGATTGATTATTACAAACAAGGAAATACATGTCTCTAAAGATCCAAAGAAAGAAAGGAAACTCACCCAAGAACCAAAAGCAAACACCTCACTGACTTGCTACTGTGGTCATCTTTGAAGCACACCCTACATCTGGTAACCTACTAGTTCCAAGACCCAGATGAGAACAGGCAATATCACCTATGGCTTGTAAAAGTCTAAGTACACTATAATCAAACACCTTAAACTAAACTGTTAAAGTTCTATACAGCTAATAAAACTTACAACACAGGAGACGAAAATTTTTTTGGGCTCAGATTTGGACCAAATAATTCCCTGGGAATGTAAGCATAGAAACATATCTTGCATGAATTTGCATTTAAATTTTATTTTCCCTGTACAGTTCCAACTTCTAAGGTTAAAGATTTATATAAAATGTGCACAGGGCCTAGTAAAACTGCAATGTTTAGTAGGAGTGACCAAATTTTGTTTGCTTCTTTTAATTACTGATGATTACTATTTTGTGTATTTATTTTTTAATTCTATTTTAAAGGTGATGTACAGAGGGGTTGCAGTTACAGAAGCAAGTAATGATTACATTTCCTTTCGAACACGTCACCTCCTTTCTCATTCTCTCCCTGTTTTGTCTCTCCCAACTTTCCTCCCACACAAGTTGCATAGTTCGTTTCCAGCATAGTGCCTAGTAGGGCTCACTGCTGACTTGGTTCACCCTTTACCCCACCGTTTCTGTACTTGCCCTTCCCTTCCCCAAATCAGATAAACTTATATATAGGACAAATGGTACAGAAATAAAGAACAGTGACAGGAAGGAATAAACCAAAGTAAAAAGAGGAAAGAAGAAAAGAAAAAGCAAGGAAAAATGAGAACCACAAACAGTACAATTAAAAAGACCTCTTGCGGGCTGGGAAGTTGGCTCAGTGGTAGAGCACTTGCCTGGCATGCATGAGGCCCTGGGTTCAATTCCTCAGCACCACATAAGCAAAAAGAAAAAAGCCAGAAGTGGCACTGTGGCTCAAGTGGTAGAGCACTAGCCTTGAGCTGAAGAGCTGAGGGCCAGCGCCCAGGCCCAGAGTTCAGGCCCCATGACCGGACCAAAAAAAAACAAAAAACTCTTGCTTCATTTCTTGAAGTTCATTTCAATAAGTATCAATTTATATGATCATATGCATATAGCTCTTGAACCCTTGTGATCCTTTCCTAAGAATATCCTTCTTTCATCTCACTGGGTGACTTTAGACTACTGTTTAATTAATCGTGTCTAGGTATAATTATTTGTCTTTTTACTATCTATTGAGTTTACTTGTAGGTTTATAAGGCACATTCTAATTGTTATAAATTAGGAAAACCATGTAGCCTGTGTTTCTTTGGGTCTGGATCACTTCACTTAGTATAATGTTTTTCTAAGTCTTTCCTTTTTCTCACACATGGGGCAGTGCCATTCTTTCTGATGGAAGGATAGAGTTTCGTTGTGTATAAGGCCACATTTTCTTGATCCATTCGTCCAGTTCACTGAGGAGAATCACAACAAATCAAAGAAAGACTACATAAATGAGATTACATCAAATGGAAGTTTCTGCATGACAAAGGATATAGCTAGGAAGATACATAGAAAGCCCCATAATAAGAAAATAGCTTTACTGGCTGTGAATCAGACGAGGGACTCATAATTAAAATATACTTAGAACTTAAAAAGTTAAATCTGCCAAAAACAAATCCTCAAAGAAACAACAACCCAATTAATAAATGGTCTAAAGACTTAGAGATTTCTCTGAGAAGAAATGAATATGGCCAATAGACACATGAAGAGATGTTCCACATCTCTGGCCATAAAAAATGCAAATCTAAACAACATTGAGATTCCACCTCACCCCAGTTAGAATGGCCATATCTAGAAAATTAATAAAAGATGCTGGCTGGAATGTGGTTCAAAGAGAATGGTATGACACTGTTGATGGAAATATAAGCTTGTTCAACCACACTGAAAAGCAATATGGAGGTTCCTCAAAAGACTAAACATAGAACTTCACTATGCCCTAGCAATCCCACTCCTGAGCATCTATCCACTGACCACAAATCAGTCTACACTAAAGCCACTAGCACAACCATGTTTATTACAGCACTGTTTACCATAGCCAAGATATAGAATCAATACAAATTATCTTTTTTTGACAAAATATGGCTTCATCTAATAAATGTTCCACTAAACAACACTC
Organism: Dipodomys ordii; assembly: GCF_000151885.1. Taxonomy (NCBI): domain Eukaryota; kingdom Metazoa; phylum Chordata; class Mammalia; order Rodentia; family Heteromyidae; genus Dipodomys; species Dipodomys ordii. The sequence continues at coordinate 10,360,362 of NW_012267264.1, forward strand.
ATCATCCAATGTGAAAAAAATATCTGAAGGTAGAACAAAAGACACAACCTATATCACAATTAGAATCGAAAAAAATAGAACTATTGGGATACAATAAAAATAAACTTAAAATATCAATAGCTGTAAAAATAACCAAATCACAGGAAAGAAGACATTATAAATAAAGAACAGAATTATTTTTCAATGCTCAATAGGAAATGTACTCATTACCTTACTTACGTAAATGCAACCTCTCTGTACAGTATCTTTACAATAAAAATATTAAAGAAAGAAATCCTAGAATTTCTAGAAAGAATTTGTACATCCACAGAAGTTTAAAGATTCAATATGCATGTTAAGAATAGGTTTCACACAAGTGGAAACATTATCTACTAAAAATATTTCCGAATGACAAATGTACAAATGAAGAGACAGGGCTTGTAAAGAAAAGTTAAAGTATAGAGATCGAAAGGAGAATTCTAGTATATGAATTTTCTTTTAAAGGAATAATTTTTCCCCTTTAAAATTGACTTTAGTCATTTTTTTTCTTTATTTCTTCCTTCTTTTTCTCCCATCCTGGGTCTTTTTTCTTTCTTTATCGGTCGTGGGGCTTGAACTCTGGGCCTGGGCACTGTCCCTCAGCTCTTCAGCTCAAGGCTAACGCTCTACCACCTGAGCTACAGAGCCAGTTACGATTTTCTGGTGGCTTATTGGAGATAAGAGTTTCAGGGACTTTCCTGCCTGGGCTGGCTTTGAACCGCGATCTTCAGATCTCTGCCTCCTGAGTAGCTAGGATTACAGGCGCCAGCCACCGGCGCCTGGCAATTTCTTTTCTTTGTATTTTTGGTCCTTGTGGGGCTTGAACTCTGGACTTGGGCACTGTCTCTGGTCTCTTCAGCTCAAGGGGAGTGCTCTACCACTTGAGCCACCATGCCACTTCCCCATCCTGGGTCTTGAACTCAAGGCTTGGGCATTCTTCCTGAGCCTTTTTTTGCTCAAGGCTAGTACTCTACCACTTTAGCCATAGCCACTTCTGGCTTTTTCTTCTGGCTAGTTTATTGGAGATAAGAGTCTTTTGGACTTTCTGGCTTGGGGTGGCTTACAACTGTAATCCTCAGATCTCAGCCTCCTAAGTAGTTATGATTATAGGCTTGAGCCACCATCACCTGACTACTCCCTTAGTTTTGAAAATCATAAGTTACAAGGATGACAAAAGAAAATAAATACATATAATGTGAAAGTATAGAATGTTAAGTTCAAAGAGATGATTTGCAGAGGAGGCTATTTACCGATAACCAACACCTTATTTTAAAATCGACTAAGAATGAAACACATCCCTGTTTGTCACAGATTATAGAGGCTACAGTATGAAATTCTCATATTGTCATCTTTCCACTTAGAAATCACTTGAGTTACAGGACTCACTCCTCTAAATCTGACATGTTCAAATTGACTGGGGAGCACAGGACTCTGGGATTGCAACTTGAGATGCTTCTTAGAACCTGGAGAACATTCATAATCCACAGAGTTCTACACTGAGAGTCACAGATGAACCTTATAGGATCCCATGTACTTCCTACATAGAGGAACTATAGCAAGTCCTGAGAACTTTTATAAATCAAACCCTGAAGGAAATGTGAAAGATTTTTCCTCCAGTGGCGGAGGGACAGGATTAAGTGGAACCCAGGGACATCCACTGAGACGTTTTATTGGATAAAGATAAATTAAACTGTGACCTTCAACAACTCTTACTAAGTATTAAACAGTAAAAACATTTACAGAATCTTGTGTCATTATCCATCATAATTCTAATTACTATATACAACTTCACTTTTCCTTTTCTAATTGCTTTCTTGGTAGATGGTAGGGATTTTTTCACATTTCAGAGAGATCAACAATTTACTGTATTTATAGAGAGAAAAATGAACAGTTGAGATATTCACACAAATGGTGTATGGACTCTAATTTTCTGTGTGTAGATTGTGTGTGTGTGTGTGTGTGTGTGTGTGTGTGTGTGTGTATGTACATAGAGCCCATGGAGACCTGTGTATAGTTACATGATCTGCTTACATATTTATTATTTATTTATGGTTTTAATAAAACAGGAAACAAATTAAAATAATTACTTAAATGGCAATGGTATTTAATTCAGTATTGTCCTCAGCTCATATTTTGGGTACTGAAAGGGAAGGGTCATTTTCACCAACCTGTCTAAGAAGAAATGAGCCAGGTTTTTCTATTGCTACTTTTTACATTTTTTCCAAGTGGGTGGCCTTTTAGTTCACAAGACTTATTAATGTCTTGCTGTACATGACAGCCACTACTGTGTGTCATCCCAGTATAGCACAATAAAGTCACTCCAGAGTTTGCTTCTAAACTTAGTGACCAGACTTCTCTTACTGTGACAAATGTTTATGGATTCTTCTAATTACACGTCTGGTTTCAACCCAAGATACCAAGAGAATACAGTTCTCTTTTGTAAAGTTCCCAAGGTTTTTCTATAATAATCAATTACCATAATGAGTTTTTTCAAAGCTTCCATTCATCATTTTCTTAAAATATATAAACTACCCAGGATAAAGATAAATAGCTATGGCCAGCTTACCCTGAGGCAGTCAACCAAAGTCCTCTAAATCAAAATCAACTGGAAAACATGTTGAGTTTTATTTCAAAGTCAATCCTGTTTAAAATTTTAAAACTTTTTTTTGTTAAAAAAAAAAGAAAGAAAAAAGAAAACCATGACAGGTTGGCTTCATAAGAGACATGAAATAATACATCATGATCACAACCATCTCTGTGATTCATAGGTATTTGTTAAATGGGTTTAACTAGCTTGCTCTTCTACTCTTAAAACTAGGAATACAATTTCTTTCCACATTGAGCTATTACTTCTGCTCCTTAAAAATAATATTGGGATTTCTCATTCTAGGCTCTATTCTGACATTAGAATTTGTAATTCTTTGATGTAGGAAAAAATAGGACGCTACATTTTTTCCTTTGTGAGATGTTTCACGTTAACTCTGGCCTCTATCTACAACATGCTGTAGCAGACTATTTCCTTCCTTAACCTGTAAACAAACAAAAACTCAGAAAAAAAACATGTAAAACTTGTCCTGTTGTTGCTACCGCCTCGACCAGCAAGGAAGACGCGACACCGAACTCTTCTCTCTGCAGTTTATTCAGGATCTTTGAGCAATCTTCTGACCCCAACCCCGGGGAGAATTCCCCACAGCGTTAAGTACCCGCTGGGTAGCCAACCCTGATACGCCACGTGAGAACCACCAATAGGTTCAGGTGCGCGGAAGCAAGCCAGATTCTTTGCCTTAGCCATATAAGGAGTTGTTTACCACAGAGAGCACTCGCCATCGTGAAGGCGGAGGGCAGAAGCCGGCACCATCTTCCAGGTGTGCGCAGCTCTCTACAGTTCCCCCTTTTTTGTTTAAAGAACACAGATGAGAACAGATCCCTGTTGTGCAATGCAAGGACTGCATACAAGCCTTCTCCCAGAGGGCGCCTTCTCTAGGGATGACACAGCCTGTCCATTGATTCGTTTTTCACAAGGACGGGAAAAGGCGAATCGAACCCGTGTGCAATCAAACATGCTCTCCTCGAGGGCAAAACTCATGCCTCTCGACTGCAGTACTTTGGCTTTGCAATCTGTGTTCATTGTTTTAGGGTGGCAAGCCACGCTTGGGGGGACTGACCTGCTCCAATGGCTGTAAAGGCTTGGATAATCATGGCTGCACTGCGACGCTGAGAACCTCTAATTTGGCAAATGCACCACAGACATACCAAGGAGGCTAACACCAGGAGGCCTGTCAGGGCTCCCAAACCCGCCCATTCCTTAAGATGATTTATAGCAGCAGAGATCCATGAAGATAACCCCTCCGCCAATCCGGCATCCACTCGGGTGGAGTTCACCATGACGATGGCAACCCTGAGCTGTTCCATCAGGCTGTCGAACTCCCCAGTTCAATTACCTAAAAGATAACTAGACAACTGTTTAGACAAATTTGCAGCGTTTTTTGAATAGGTTTTTTCCTGGGCCTGCGTTAAGGGTTGACCGTTGATGTCTTTCACAAATCGGCATTCATTTGCCCAATGCTTCCCCTTTTTACATCTAGGGCATAGCCCAGGCTGCTTAGGCTGTTTTCCCTTTCCTGTTTCTATCACTTTTCCCTTTTCAGGGCAATTACGCTTTATGTGTCCCATCTTGCCGCATCTAAAGCATGCACCTGAGCCTCCCCCTTTCTTCTGGGTTAATTGCACCACAGCAGCAGCTAATCCAGCATTAGTTAGTGGTCCACCCCCTTTTTTTTTTCTTTTTTTTTTTTTGTTGGTTGTGGGGCTTGAATTCTGGGTCTGAGCGCTGTCCCTCAGCTCTTCAGCTCAAGGCTAGCACTCTACCACTTGAGCCACAGCGCCACTTCCAGCTTTTTTTTTGTCTATGTGGTACTGAGGAATCGAACCCAGGGCCTCATGCATGCAAGGCAAGCGCTCTACCACTGAGCCACCTTCCCAGCCCCTTACTTTCCCAGCTCCTTCCGATCTTTCTTCCTGCAGCATTTCTAGGGTGGCCTGACCATTCTCTACCGCCTCACTGAAGCGCTGGTCCTCGAGACAGCCTCTTATCAGTTTCCATATTGGTCTCACTCTGCTCTTAAGCGTTCCTTGTTCAGAGGCAAAATCTAGGTCCCTCCCTAGTTTCTCCCAAGAGGCCACCGTGAGGCTTCCGGAGACAGTGCACCACGGGGCAACGATGTCACATTCATCCAAAAATCTCTCTAAAGTACTCTTTTTTTATTTTTAACTTTTTTGAATGCAGTAGCTCATTGAGAGCCAAAAAATTGGGTGCGAAGAAGAAGCGCCCATGTTTTAAAAATCTTAACCTGGTAAACAATCTTTTACTTTCACTTTTGGCTACTCTATTGATTAGCCCCGGGTTCTCACTGAAGAGCAAAAATCCCCCCCCCCCTTGTCAAGGATTCCCCTTTTACCTGGGAACTTACCGGTGCACCACCCTGACCACAGAGAGTTCTGAGTCCTCGTACGGGCCACCACGTGTCGCTACCGCCTCGACCAGCAAGGAAGACGCGACACCGAACTCTTCTCTCTGCAGTTTATTCAGGACATTTGAGCAATCTTCTGACCCCAACCCCGGGGAGAAGTCCCCACAGCCTTAAGTACCAGCTGGGTAGCCAACCCTGATATGCCACGTGGGAACCACCAATAGGTTCAGGTGCGCGGAAGCAAGCCAGATTCTTTGCCTTAGCCATATAAGGAGTTGTTTACCACAGAGAGCACTCGCCATCGGGAAGGCGGAGGGCGGAAGCCGGCACCATCTTCCAGGTGTACGCGGCTCTCTACATCCTGTTCCATATGGTGATGAGTTTCATTGAGAGGCAAATGCCCACACTATTTAAGAATGACTGTTCTAAACATTGCATATTTACATGGGAAGAAATTCACAATGCTCCCTGGTAGTATAAAAACTGCAAGAAATTGAGGAAACTAAGGCAAGGAGTAGCAACACCACTCAACTAGCTGGATCTCAGAAGGATAAATTTGGGTGAGATTTGGCTCATAATGGAAGAGATGATAAGAGTATTGAAAGAGTTTCCATATTATTTAGCCAACATATTCTTTTACTTTGTAACTATTATTCCTTCAATGTGGACTTTTTACAGAGAAAATCATTTAGGCTCTCTGCATTGCTCTTATTTCCTGTTTGCTGTAGCTCTCTTGTATATTCTTACTAGGAAGCTCTTTGTCTCTCAATTTAAGGCCCTCATCCAAACTAGCTGCTGCTAGTTGACCCCTGTGTCTTCTGTCACACAGTACTTTATGCTCAAGCTTTTAGTGTTCTAGGATTTCTGGATCCAAAATTGATGTACATATCAATAAAAATTATATTAAGTGAAGACAGGCCTAAGGAAATATAGGTCCCATGGTTTCCCTTATTTACAATAACTAGTCTATGTCTGGGACAAGCAGAAAAGGTCAAAAGCTATGTACATATGACTACATAAGATGATGTTAAGTGAAATGAATCCCAAGATAGGGACACAGAGATTTTTTCTTTTCTTGCTATTGTTTCTAATGTATCTATGATATGCCATGTGATTTTTTTTTTGTTGCTTTGTATGTTCCTCCCCCATGGTATAACCCCTGTTTTCACTGTGTTTGATATCAGTCTAATTTGGGGAGGGGAAGGGAAAAAATAAAATGTTTAAATAGGGATACAGGTGGACCCACTGTAACAATGAGATGTACAAGACACTGTGTTGAAAAA